>NC_041399.2:133283753-133338753 GCF_900747795.2 Erpetoichthys calabaricus | reverse complement strand
CATCTGCCAATAGCGTCCCTTGTATGAAATCAACTGGGCAAACCAACTGAGGAAGCATGTACAAGAAATTAAAAGACCCATTGTCCGCAGAAATCCGCGAACCAGCAAAAAATCCGCGATATATATTTAAATATGCTTACATATAAAATCCGCGATAGAGTGAAGCCGTGAAAGGCGAAGCGCGATACAGCGAGGGATTACTGTATATATTATATATACGTGTATATATATGTGTCTGTATGTGTGTATATATATATATATATATATATATATATATATATATATATATATATATATATATATATATGTGTATATGTATATATGTATGTGTGTGTGTATGTATGTGTATATACTGTATATGTTGATATGTGTATATATATGTGGATGTGTAAATGTATTTATATATATATATGTATATATCTAGATATGTGTACACTACACACGGGTATTTTGCTAGTATATATATATTATAGATATATATATACACACACATACACACATACATACATACAGTTAGGTCCATAAATACTTGGACAGAGACAACTTTTTTCTAATTTTGGTTCTGTACATTACCACAATGAATTTTAAATGAAACAACTCCGATGCAGTTGAAGTGCAGACTTTCAGCTTTAATGCAGTGGGGTGAGCATAACGATTGCATAAAAATGTGAGGTAACTAAAGCATTTTTTTATATTTCAAACAATATAATGTGTAGTGTTGATATGGCTCAAAAGTAGTTTTAAACTCAAAGCCACAAATGAGCAGCAAATAAAACAATGACAAATCATCTTTGGTGTTTAAACAGCAAAAGCACGAGTGCCGAGCAACTGTGCACGTTATATGGTGTAATATATAGGATCATTCCATTATTTTAGCAAAGAAAATTATTTACGTCAATGACATTGTTGAGTATATGAAAAGCTAACGGTATAATTACAGTTTCTTTGCAGTGTTCAATTTTTTTTTTTTTTTTTTTTTTTTTTTTTTAACAAGTACAGGTTGTTTTTTTTTCCCCAAATATAATATCCAGCACTGTTTTAGACCCATTCTTTGGATGTAATGGAACATACCTTTCTTTGAGCATGCATAAACGCATTCCCTGCGAAGCATCCTTAGCTTTCCCGCGCATCAGATGTTACATTTCAAAACGTTCTCACCGTAAGGTTATTAACAACGTTACATAGATAGCTAAAATACTGCTTTGCTCTTTGCAGCTGATCAGTAACTTATTTCCGCATATAAACCAATGGATTCACTTGCTGAAGTCGCACTGGAAATATTAAAAGGTAAGTTTCTAATTGACATTTTCTGTTGCTGCAGTGCATTCTGTTTTTAAGAATCCATAAGAATTCACCTATAATCATTACGACACAAAACAGAAGTAGTGGGGCAAGCTAGTTTCGTGTAACCATTACATGAAATTCTAAAAATAAATGCAGGTGTTTATGTTATAAATATTTATTTTTTCATTTCCAGTTTTCACCTTTGCATTTTATCCTGCAAACACTGCCCTGAATTATGACTTCCACTGCACGCAATTCTTGCATTCAAACATATTGGTACATTTAGCGCTTTTCTTGCCATTTTAGGCATTAATGAGTGGTTTGAGGCTATACAGTAACAACGGGCTTTTTTTATCGAGCGCCGTCATTGTTAGATTTCATATATACAGAGAGTTATTATGAAATAAATATTAGTTAAATGTCGTTGAATTATTTATTTGTTACAGTGATTTATGAAAAAAAGTTTTTAAAGACGTTCTGATACAGACTTCTGCTTCCTTAAAAATAAAATTGAATTTTTAAAAAAAGTTCTAACTGCATTGCACGCGCCTCATGCTATTACCAGTAGTAAAAGCGAACACAACCCAAGTCGCTTCTATTAGAGATACCTTTAAAGAAAAACTTTAAAATTTAGAGGCCAGTATTTTAAAATTATTATTGATTTTGAGGTACTGTATATCCTAACTACAGGGTCACGAGGGTCTGCTGGAGCCAATCCCAACAAACAAGGGGTGCAAGGCAGGAAACAAACCCCGGGCAGGGTGCCAGCCCACCACAGGGAGCACACACACACACACACACACACACACACACATACAATAGGGACAATTTAGAATCGCCAATCCACCTAACCTACATGTCTTTGGACTGTGGGAGGAAACCGGAGCACCTGGAGGAAACCCACGCAGGCACGGGGAGAACATGCAAACTCCACACAGTGAGGACCCGGGAAGCGAACCCGGGTCTCCTAACTGCAAGGCAGCAGCGCTACCACTGCACCACCGTGCCGCCCTACTTAATAGTAAGAACTTTATAAAATAATTTATAATATATAATGTATAATAAATGATTATACATGCCATACAGTTTGTTACTTTTCCTGCACAATTAAATACTTTTGCAAAGATTAAAATAAATTTAAAATCAGCCAGTCATTCCCATCATTGAGTGCAGTGGCACTTCATATGTATGTGTAACTCCCATGTTTCTAAAATGGACTCGCCCATTTGATGATGGATGTAAGATGTTGCTTTGCTTGTTCAGTTCAATACTCGCTACAGTATCTGAACAAACCATGTGCAATTTCTGTTGATGTAAATACTTTTTTCAATAAATAGTAAAGATTGATTTCAGTTAAATTCATAAAACCCTTCTTTAAAATGACTGAAAAAAGGAAAAGTGCAAAACATATATAAGAACAGGAAAACAGAGTTTTTAACCAAGAATGGTGGGAAAAAACTGTTTTCAATATTAAGGATAATGCGGCTTTGTGTCTCATCTGTCTAGCTACCATAAGCCACTTTACAAGCAGCTAATTTAAAGCATTACTATGAATCTTATCATGAAAAATTTGCATGCGATTTTCCTCCTAAATCAGAACTGCGAAAAAATAAGATAAAATTATTGAGATCAAATTTAGTAACTAAACAAAATTGCTAGATACTGACGCTAGTTTTGTTATAGCCTGGAATATTGGCTGAAGTAAATTTCCTTGCAGTCCAGAGAACTCAAAACTTAAGCAATAGAGCAAATTCACATCTCCCACCACACTACTGAGAGACACATTTCTGAAATAAGTTCTGCAATGGAATGTTCACTACGGAGCGAGTTCAAAAAACTTAGTAGATTCATCCAGTGGTAAGCTGAAGCTCACAGACATCCTCAAGATATTCCTCAGCAGGTGATACTTGGTCCCAATCCTACAAATGATGGTGTTGTGGGGTACAAAATCTGTACATTTTGGATTATATTTCCATTATATTTTGTTCAAGACAAGACAACAGATGAACTACATTCAGGACAAATCAAAGCAAGTCTTCTTCCAAGTTATACCTCACTTTTAAAACAGCTGTTCCAACAAAGAAAGGAAGACATGTTGGTGGCTCAATTACTTTATAACCTGAGAAAGGATGGACATCTAAATATTTTACAGCCTGGGAAAGGAAGACATAGTGACACCTCAGAGAACATAAAGTTTTATTGTTTGGGAAAACGGACAGTGAATTAATTCTTCATGGTGACAGCTAGCCAATCAGAATATCTAACAATCACATCTTGCAAAACCCTCCAGTAGAATTTTAGAATAAATATACTTCATCTGAGGAGCGATACAGTAAGTGAGTAAGGAAGTATGGAAGGAGGGATGAAGACGTCAGAGGAGGACAGAGCGACATCAACGTGAAGCCATTTCCATCTGGTCATCAGAAAAGCATCATGAGCAACTACGAGTGCTACATCACAAGCCGCCTGCGACATTCATCCTTGTCATCTGTAACTTTTTCGTAAGCTTTTTCTAAAGACTATATATATCCAGACTTTTCTATCAGTCCTATTTTCTATTATTCTTTGTTCCACTGGCATTATTATTCTTGTAATATATACCATGCTGCTTTTAACTTTCTATGCTTTGTCTTAACGTCTATAGAGTGATTGAAGTAATAAGGTAGATTTCTTTGAGTACCTGGTGCGGTCAGAGGTTTGCCATTACTTCTGTGCTGCAAGGTTTATTAAGACTGCGAGTGATAGCTCCACTCAACAGTAGGGAACAGTACGTAAACTAAGGTATTATTGGCTGATAAATGGCCTATAGTCTCCTTAGGGACAAGCTGACAGAGATGGGATTAGATTCATACCTAGTGGCATGGATCGTGGACTATCTTAAAGACAGACCTCAGTATATGTGTCTTGGGAACTGCACGTCTGACATTGTGGTCAGCAACACAGGAGCGCCACAAGGGACTGTACTTTCTCCGGTCCTGTTCAGCCTATATACATCGGACTTCCAATACAACTCGGAGTCCTGCCATGTGCAAAAGTTCGCTGATGACACTGCTATCGTGGGCTGCATCAGGAATGGGCTGGAGGAGGAGTATAGGGACCTAATTCAATGACTTTGTTAAATGGTCCGACTCAAACCACCTACAACTGAACACCAGCAAAACCAAGGAGCTGGTGGTGGATTTTAGGAGGCCCAGACCCCTCATAGACCCCGTGATCATCAAAGGTGACTGTGTGCAGATGGTGCAGACCTATAAATATCTGGGAGTGCAGCTGGATGATAAATTAGACTGGACTGCCAATACTGATGCGCTGTGCAAGAAAGGACAGAGCCGGCTATACTTCCTTAGAAGGCTGGCGTCCTTCAACATCTGCAATAAGATGCTGCAGATGTTCTATTAGACAGTTGTGGCGAGCGCCCTCTTCTACGCGGTGGTGTACTGGGGAGGCAGCATTAAGAGGAAAGACGCCTCACACCTGGACAAACTGGTGAGGAAGGCAGGCTCTATTGTTGGCATGGAGCTGGACAGTTTGACATCTGTGGCAGAGCGAAGGGCGCTCAGCAGGCTCCTATCAATTATGGAGAATCCACTGCATCCACTAAACAGTGTCATCTCCAGACAGAAGAGCAGCTTCAGCGACAGACTGCTGTCACTGTCCTGCTCCACTGACAGATTGAGGAGATCGTTCCTCCCCCAAACTATGCGACTCTTCAATTCCACCCGGGGGGGTAAACGTTAACATTTAACATTATACAAAGTTATTGTCTGTTTTTCACCTGCATTATTATCATTCTTTAATGTAATATTATTTATTGTATCAGTATGCTGCTGCTGGAGAATGTGAATTTCCCATTGGGATTAATAAAGTATCTATTTATCTATCTATCTATCTAGTCAAGGATGCTGAGTCTTTGTATGTTTAAATGTATTCTTGTAGACCAAAAGTAATATTTAGGTCTGAGATATCATTAAAATATTGTATGTTGTCCGTGCCAATAATAAGTAAGTCTCTTGAAGTGCTGAGAGAGTGACAGGCTGTGCTATTCCTAAAACACTTGTATGGTTTAAAGTGCTAGAGGTTAATCAGCTGTGTGCGTCATTCAGGGGACACTGTTGTAGTTAGGGTGAGTGTGTATGCGTATAGCTATGTATGTGTGTGATAATCTTAAAGTGCAACAGTAGACCAACCCAATAACAAACTTGACGAGTACACTTACCCTTGAAGAAAAACAGGTAAAGGGTAAGTAAAGGGAAATACTATGATAATACAGATGGAAATGTAAAAGAAGAATTCTTGGCTCTGATAAGCTTAAAGGAAACCACAAAAAAGGTATTAACATAAAAAAAGGAACTTGACAAAGCTTTGTCAGATACTCAACTGCCACTGCATAAACCTGTCAACACTGCAACAGGCAGAGCAACAGCAATGGTAGGTCAAGAAAACTGGCCTAGGTGGGCAAATAATATAAGATCCCAACTATCCTGAATGTCTCTTTGTTCACTGTTATTATCCATCTTGAGCATTTCATAAGCAAACAATGACAATGTCATAAACTGTGTTTTAGAAATTGGGCAAATGCCAAAAATGTAGAAATTTTATTGATGAACTGGAGCTTGGAGAACATGCAAATGACCTTTTATTCTACTGTATTTTATGAAGGCTGTCAACCACCTATCTTTTGAATAAGTTTCCTGCCCTTTTTGAACCAATTATTGCTTTCATGAAAGAAAAAAGAAAGAACTACCCACAACTACAAGATCGAGAATGGGTGTAAGATTTGATGTTTTACCAATGTAATGCAACATCTCCACTATTTAAATATGGTACTTCAAGGAAGGAACAAAGTTATTATAGGACTTTCCCCAATCAGTTAGGAGTTTTCAAAATTAAATAAAGCTTTTTCAAAGATATCTGGCTACAAAAATGTGCCTGCTTTTCCAACCTTTAATCAAGATTAGCTGCTTTTATTAACATTAAAATTCAACACAGTAAATTTAAATAATACAAAGAAAACAAACGATTTAGCATGATTTTGAGAACAAGTTTGAGAAACTAAAACAACTGAAATCATGCTTTGAATTACCATATATGCTCACATATAAGTCGGGTCTTGAAACCCGAATAATCGACCAGACTTATACGCCCGTTCAAAAATGTGACACTTTTTTTTTTATTATTTTATTTATTTATTTATTTATTTTACATCTTCTTGCCTCCTCCAATCTCACATCAGTTTCTCAGGCACATCGAATTTTGTTGCAACAGCGCAGTTACCAATTTCTTTTGCTACTTCAACGACGTTTAATTTAAAACCAACTTCATATTTTCTTCTGATCGAACGCGCCATCGTAGATAAGGGATGCTCTTACGATAAATGTGTATGAGGGTGTGAGATACAAAAAAAAACACAAATCAGTGCAAATGTTGCTTCAGAATAGTTTGGGTTTTACCTTGTAGTAACTTAGGCACAATAGAGAGAAAGAGAGAGTTTAGGAGCATGCACTGATACAGCGCATTGCCGCACCCACAAAGAAAATAAAGGCAGTGTGCTCAGTGGTTACTCTCTCAGGTGGGCGTTAGCATATTATAATCCCTTGTACCAAGAGCGCAAATTTTCCGCATTCGATTTATATGACCGACATTATAAAATACCAGAAATTATACCGTCAAATAAAGTTCCGACTTATCCACGAGTATATACGGTACTTCTGAATCTGTTCGCAATCAATGTAATCAGTGATGGATGTACTGTTGCTGCACCTTTTGCTTTAGATGTTACTTCAATAGAAACAGAGCTTACTGAGTTGCAAAAAGATTTGGCTTTGGAATTAACAAACAACAGCTAATCTCTAATTGACTTTGGAAACAGATCCCAGAAGGAAAGTATCCTAATCTTCCTCACTAACAGTCACCTTACTTAGCTTCTCAGAATGACATCAACACCTTTTCAGCCAGTTTAACTTTTAATTAGAAAAATGACTCAACTGTAGCCTTCAATGAGCAAAGATTAAATGTTTTATATCAGTGAGAAAGACTTTGAATTTTGCATCACTGAAATTCTATACATACAAATTTATGAGGCATTTTGCAGCACTTTTAAATAAAATTTAAAAGAAATAATTTATTTGCCTCTTGAACATTCAATTCTGTATGACACATATCCAATTTTGAACTTCTCATCAAAGAACTTGGCCACCACATACAGTATATATACATTGCAGGTTCTTTTCATGCCAAACTTTAAACCATTAGTCTTATGACATAAAGCAGAAATGCACACCAATCACAAATAAAAAGCTTACATTTTTATTTCTTCTTACAGTATTTTGCAGAAATGCTTCCTCATACAGTAGTATTTGAACCCAGGATTATTTCCCAGTTGGGCTACTTAGTTTGTGGAGCTGGTATTTTCTCCTCATTTTTATAGGTGTTTCTTTCCTGGAAACTCCAGCTTTCCGTTACTGGCCTGATACGAGTTATGTTTGTGTGTGTATTTAGTTCTCAAATTGGGCTAATCGCTGCATGAATAAACTCTGGTACTTTGTGACCACATACAGCTCAGCAAAACACTTTAATATCAATAATACAAAAAAAATCCTTGTATTTTCAATAATTTCATTCCTTTTAATTACACAAATTCTGTATAATCTGACAATTGGTGGAAATGTGCATTTAAGGTTAACATGTACATATGTAACACTGGTAAATGTTGTGGCCCGGAACATACTCTAAGGAGATTTAACAATCCTGTCAACAGCATGGTACTTCATGAATGAGGGTAAAGTTTATTTAAAAAAAAAAATTCTTTTAAGAAATGAAATCCTTATATTCTGTAACTATTAATTTAGAAATACTAGGGGGATTTTCTCACCAACCCCTTTCCCCCCTCGCCAGCACTATGCGCCGCTGTGAAAAGGGAGGCTGAACGCACCCCAAGGAGACACGACCGCTCCTCCGAAATGGTGATACAATGGGAAACAAATGCATTTTTTTTTTACCTCCTCTTTGCTCGATGAGCTGCAGGCTTGCTGCTGCTGCCATGCCACGTAATCTGCATTTCGTTCACCTACCCATTCCCCCCACACTCACCAGCATTAAGCGCCATTGTGAAGAGAGGGCTGAATGCACCACCCCAAGGAGACACGGCTGCTCCTCTGAAACGATACAATGGGACACAAATAACAGTTGTTTTTTTTTACCTCCCTTTTGTTCGATCAGCTGCTGGCTTTCCTCTGCTGCCGTGCCGCGTGACCTGCATTTCATGTGGTGCTTCGAACGTTTAAAAGCCCGTACAGCACCTGTCCTTTTGTTTCACGGCCTTGCCTCTCTCTTGTCCCCCAGACATCCTCAAACACTATGCAATCTCTTTTCGCTGATCCATTATTTCACTGAGTAATATTTTCCGTTTGTTTGCGCTGATGCGATCTTTACTCTCATTTTTTTGAGACTTTCAAATTTTCCAACTTCCATTATCTCTAATCTGCTCTACATGTGTATCACGGAACTTGCTTCTAAAGTTTGAAAATATGACATGACTTGTCCGTCTTGAAGGAACGTAAAAGTGTCCATCTCTCTTTACAAAGATCACGTCTCATCGCAGGAAAAAAGTCTTGTATCATCACAAGATTTTTTTTTTTTTTTTTATTTATAATAGAGAGAGAAGTGCTAATGGAGAATATATTGTGAAGTTATAATTAATGCTACATTTACAAAACAATTGTATTTCAAATTTAAAACTTCCCAGTAAACACACCTCACTACTTACAGTTTATTTCTTTGAAGTGCCTAGAAAGATTTAGGTTTTTGCCATACTTTTGATAACAAAATAATCCTCTATGTAACATACCACAATGTTGAAATGTCACTGAAATTCTGAGACATACTGATAAAGGTGATCTTTTTATTACATTCTCATAAAAGACTCACAAAGCATATTAAAATTTTACTGGAATGAATGTGTAGTAGAGGTTTCATATATAACAGCAGAATTTTAACAAAAAGGATTCAAATAAAGGTTAAAACCAACAAATTTAGAATATGAGATCACAGGAAAAGGAGATCAGTCTGTGTTTCTTAGAATTATGTGGATAACAACACGGATATGGGAAGGAATGCAACAACACATTGTTTTCTAAAATTACTTTGCACACATCAGTTTCACTTCTGATATCAGCTACTTGGTTGCTTTCATTAAGTGATTTCACAACTGCATACTGTGAGACACTGATGGATTTTTAAGTTTCTAGGTTTATGCTAATTTTGGAGAACATGCTAGAAGGAAAGAAAACTTGTACACAGAAAAAACTACTAAAGTCAACAGCATCTTCAAATACCATGCTGACAGTGCCTTACTTGTTCTTCATGCCTGACTGGAAAAGAACCAGTGAAATTAAATCTTTTCACCTGCACTCAAACCTAAAAATGTCAGATCTCTTTGCCAACCTTTTTGATAGCTTTTCTATTAAGTTTCACAAGAAAGTCGACCTTTCTGAAATACAGACAAAGCTTAATTAAGCCATGTAAGATAAACTTACTAAAGTCTGCTTTGTCAGCAAATTAATTTAGGTAGTATTCCACTTTTAAAGATGCAGAGAAATGTCAAGTCTTATAATTAGGGTTAGACTTATGAAAAAACATTAATACAATTTTTAAAAAATCCATAATTACTTGTGTAGCATTATCCCTATCAATGACACATTCAGAATACATTTCAGCAGCAGAAACTGAGTTATAAAGGAGGCTTTAATTATAGTATCGTTAAATGATAACAGCTACTATAATTTGACAACTGACCTTGCCCAATTAACCTGAAAACAAAAAAAATATTAAATGCGCCACTGGGTTGCAATATTGTTTTTGGTAACCATTTACTTTTTTATACAGAACACTATCCCAAGATTAAAAATATGAAATTTCGTCCATTTTTTAACACAGTGGAATACTCAGTGGTCAGACCTCTGTCAAGAAAAGAAGTATTTATTTTGCCTGAGGGACTTGTCTTAAAGCTCACTTTATGCTATTTATGGCTTCCATAATTTCTAGGAGGAAGACATCTTCACTGTTTAGTTCTCTAAGCCGGAACAAAATGACCAGTATACTGACAGTTCTTACTAATATACCTCAACATAAAAAGGCTTGAAAAATTAATTTATTGCCTCCCAACTCTGTGGAATGCAATACATGTATCGCCAGACCCATAGGTACAGCAAGTTTGCGGTTTCATTCGGTTTAATTTTACTTTTGACTTATTCTTTTAATACAATCTCTTTTCCGGCGCAATGTTGACGCACTACTTTTGACACATTTAGTAAATGTTAATCAAACATTTCAAAATGAACATTACTAACAAATAGTTATAGGAGTTAAGACAGTAGACATATGATGTGAAAAAAACTAAATTGAGATTACATTCATATGGTGGCTACTGGGTAGTAAATGCGCAACATCATACAGTTAAATGAAACACATCTGATACTGTACGTCTACTGTCATAAAACTGAAGTTCATCAGTATGTGCCTTCAGCAGAGCTTACCTTCTGTTATACACTCAAGTATTTGAAACATATCCTTTTCCTACCATGCACAGTACTGCCTATTTTTCAAGTATTTTTCCAGTTATTTTGTAACAGAAGTTTTCCTCATAGAGTCGTGTTTGGTAATAAAACAAAATATTTGAGGAAACTACGGTGGTGTGAAAGCACAAGTGTTGTTGACCCGCAATGACATTTTTCCCAGGAAAAAAATGTTTCTGTCCAATTAAAGAAGTCTACAATACACCCATGAGATGTTTATTGATATGTATAGTTCACGTGAATGTTTGCTGTGTGAAACGCAACCAGACTAACTGGAAATTAAAACTAAGTACCAAAACATCCCAATTCGGAAAAAAGCTAAAGGACTATGAATGTGAAACGCCTTTAGTCACAGAGTTTTGCAGCCTTCACACTGTAACTATGACTATTTTTCTCTTTGATGACTAATGAGATTTAATTCACTTAGACCAGTGGTTATCAAACACAGCTGCAGTTTTTTTGCCCAAACCAGTTTCACAAGCAGTGACTAATTTTACCTCTAATTGATGTAATTTGATTAACTATTCCTTTATCTTTTCTCATTAATTAAAGCGTTTTTAAAGTGTTGTGTTTTTCTACATTCATTAGATATTTAGAAATGTTTGTATTTTGCTGTAGCTTTAATTGTTTTGCCATCATTTGTTGTTTAAATTTAATCTGCCTTTGCTTCTATGAAATTTGCTCCCTTAACTGTACCCTAATAATAAAAATTAACAGCAGCCATAGCAGACACCCAGGCAAATAACAAAGAATGCTGACAAGCTACAACTACCTCAGGGTCAAACCCACTAGTGTGCTCATTAGTAAATAATGGATTAGATAGCCAGAATACCTGGAAAAGCAGAATGAAAATTATTTTGAGGATTAAACCCTTAAAAACAGAGTTTAAAAAAAAAACAAAAAAAAAACAAAAAAAAACAGTAAATTAACTCCCATGTAACATAGACGATGAGGACAACCCATTCCACTAAATAATAAGTGTTATGTATTGAAAAACTGTGCTTTATTTCTGAAACTCCATGAACCACACACCATGCCAATAATCTAAACATCAAACAAACAACAAGAACATACAGTAAGTGAAAAAAAACCTACAGGAATTCAAGATGAAAACAGAACAGTATCATCTATTGGCATGAAGTAATATTATCTAAACTAGCCAAAGCCCGCCGTAGCATACGCCGGTTTAAGAATAGGAGCGGAAAATGGTGAGAAAGGAATTCAGAAATCAAGAAGAAATAAATACTTCTTGAAAGACGCAGTTGTGAATAGGTGTTTTGGTGGAGACGACAGATAATGAGTCGAAAGATCTACTCGTACTACAATATCAGGTCTGTGCTCTCGTTTTTGGGTATCCAACAGTGCATGTAGAATTTCCAGCCAAGCAGGATTACATGTGAAAGTGATAAATAAATCAGGCTTTCCGAATTTACGTACTATGGCCATGGCATCCTGATAGTTTTGTTGCATGTATCTTGGACTTCCTGGAAATGTGGACGGTAATATGATCATTTTGCCTACATGTACGTTGTTATTTTCAGCGTTTGCTTGCAGTGCGTCTGATAGTCCTTTGTATTGTTCCAAGCACAAACCTTGTTGACGTACAGTGATCCCTCGCTATATCGCGCTTCGCCTTTCGCGGCTTCACTCTATTGCGGATTTTATATGTAAGCATATTTAAATATATATCGCAGATTTTTTGCTGGTTCGCGGATTTCTGAGGACAATGGGTCTTTTAATTTCTGGTACATGCTTCCTCAGTTGGTTTGCCCAGTTGATTTCATACAAGGGACGCTATTGGCAGATGGCTGAGAAGCTACCCAACTTACTTTTGTTTCTCTCTCTCTCTCTTGCGCCGACTTTCTCTGATCCTGACGTAGGGGGTGTGAGCAGGGGGGCTGTTCGCACACCTAGACGATACGGACGCTCGTCTAAAAATGCTGAAAAGAGTTGCTACCTTCTGTGTGCAGCTGCTTCGTGAAGCGACATGCTGCACGGTGCTTCGCATACTTAAAAGCTCAAAGGGCACGTATTGATTTTTGACTGTTTGTTTTGCTCTGTCTCTCTCTCTCTCTCCCTGCTCCAGACGGAGGGGGTGTAAGCTGCCGCCTTCAACAGCTTTGTACCGGCAGTGCTTCGCATACTTAAAAGCCAAACAGCCCTATTGATTTGTTTGGTTTTCTCTCACTTTCTGACATTCAGTGCTCCTGACGCGCACTCCTTTGAAAAGGAAGGTATGTTTGCATTCTTTTAATTGTGAGACAGAACTGTCATCTCTGTCTTGTCATGGAGCACAGTTTAAACTTTTGAAAAAGAGACAAATGTTTGTTTGCAGTGTTTGAATAACGTTCCTGTCTCTCTACAACCTCCTGTGTTTCTGCGCAAATCTGTGACCCAAGCATGACAATATAAAAATAACCATATAAACATATGGTTTCTACTTCGTGGATTTTCTTATTTCGCGGGTGGCTCTGGAACGCAACCCCCGCGATGGAGGAGGGATTACTGTAATCTGAGATAGTTGAGACACGCGCCCTCAGTTTTAACATATGCATCTACGACGTACTGTTGGAATAGTTTGCCGCTGGAGTGCAAAATACTAAATGTATTCCTCATTGCTAATCTGTACGCGTAAAATTGGCATTGAGTAAGCCTTATTTCGCGGTTCTTTTATCGGGAACATGTTGTAAATCTTTGTGCCAGCCAATGTCTCCGTAAGGGAATAAAAGTGGGTAAACCATAGGATCACAATTCATATTGAGCGTGGAAATCTGTTTACAGGAGTTGCCTATGGGATAGATGCAAATGTCCCTTTCAGCACGCAGTTCGCCATCTTCTCCGACGAAAATCGCTGCAACATCGGTGTCACATGTTGGGGCATTGTATTGTCATAAATCCTGCCTAGGGTTTTCCTTGAAAACCATTCATAGAGATGCTGTTGGATTTGACTGAGCGATTTCATGCATGTGTTTGTATGATTTAGTGAAGGGGTTCTGAGCATGGAATCTAGCTGGAGAAGTAAATTTCCGCTGCATGCAGAGTTTGCTTTATTTTGTAAGTGTACTTCAGTAGCTTGCGCGGTGTCAAAAACATACAACTGTCCATATCCTGGAGAGATAGAAGTGTTAGCATATAGTGGAGAGATTTGGTGATAAATTTGCCTGTGTATTTTAAAACTGTATGGCCCGTGGCCAGGAGGTTGAGTTATCTGTGCACCCATAGAAGCAAACGGTAGAGAAGAGTTGTATTCTCGAATTTGTTCACGATAATTTTTAGCTTCTGATGTTTGCTGTGTAAGAAGCTGTTGTAAAGACATAGGTGGCTCCCGCAAAGGTGGTAAAGCTACTTTACTCGAGGTGCTGCCACAACTGTAGTTGTTGGATGTATTGCGCTCAGCAGGCCAGTATAGTGCATGACAGTGTTTGCACTGCTGGTCTGGAGTCCCAAGGTTGTACTCTTGGATGGGAAGACAGGAATTAGGTGAAGAAATACCTGTGGTAACGGGAAGAGGATTGTGTGTATGTCTGCTGAGACTGCGTTGGTTTGGAAACGTTGCTTTGCAGATGTAACATTGCAAGAGTTGTGAACGAGTTTAGTGGTGTTTAGTCAGACAATCCTGTGTAGTGAACTTATTGCATTTCTGGCACTCATATAGTTGTTGTGAAGAATGTCTTTTCTTTTCTTTTGTTTAGCAAGTTAGGTTCGTGTTTGAAAAGTTTTGTTGCAGGAATCGCACTGGAAGAATGTGGGGAAGGGTTTGGAGGAGGACGAATAGGAATCGAGAAATGCTGTGTCGGCTGTGTGTGGGCGGGACCGGTTTTGAAGAGGAGCCACAGGCAGCGTGGGGAAGGGTTTGGAAGAGGACGAATAGGAATGGAGAAATGCCGTGTCGGCTGCGTGTGGGTGAGACCGGCTTTGAAGTGGAAGCAGGACAAACCAGAAGAGAAATATATATAAAAGAGATAACATCCTTCAGATAGGCTGGTGGACAACTTATTCTTTTAAGACAATCCAGTTCAACTTCAGTGGACTCTTCCTGAATCTGATGAGGTGTCATGGGACCTACCTCAACTGATTATTGGGCCATAATGGCTACATGTTACAATGTTCCTTGTGATGTTCCAGATTGCTCTCAGTCTCTTGATGCACTGTGTTCCTTAGTCAACCTCTAAGATGGTCGGTGTGACTCATAATGATCTGTCCATTTTGTTACAGTTTTAACCTTTTAAGATACTGACCCTATAGCTCTCACAACAGTTGCTGGTATCCACCATGGTCCAGTTGCATAATTTCTGGTATGCATACTACAGGTGGGCGGTATGACCAAAATTCTATATCACGGTATTTTTCTAAATTCTGCCGGTTTCACGGTATTAGACGGTATTTTTTTCCCCATGCATGAGTGGATGTTAACCACATTTTCCACTGCAATTACTGCAGTACACTGTCTAAGAATAACCTATTCGACTGTTATGAGAATTGTACATCGTACAAAAAGACATTTTAATGTGCACACAAGTATTAATCCAGGTTTGCATGGCCCCATAAAGTGATAGTTTTCAAGGGGATGGCACTAAAGAGAAGGAATCACATTGCATGACAGATGCAGTCAAAATATAGAACCTTTTAATTGAACAAATTTTGCAAAAGCTTAAACTATGATTTTGACAACATATTTTCAACCATCCAAAGAGGCATTTAGACTTAGTAAAATATCCAGAGGTGTTTGTCAAAAGTTGGATTGCACTGAACACGTCTTAGAAAAGGAATAAATAGTAAATATTTTTTTGTAAACCAACTACACTTTCTGTTAATGTTAACAATCTCTGTCCACTGACACGTTAAAGTGACTTTTTAAACAATTTTACCATCATTAAACTGCATAATATTTAAACTAATAAATAATAACAATAAAATACATAATAGTATTACTGATAGTTGCACCATTACTTCAAGGCTTCAAGCCCAGGTGCATTACACAGTATTCACCAAATTAAAATAAAATAAAACAAGAGCAACTTGGTGATGACATCTTAGCAACTGTACCATCATTTAGGCAAACTGCATTAATATGGACCTTGCTTCAAGCTAAGCTTTATACATAAATAATAAAACTGCAACTTGCATTTATAATGCTCTTTGTGGTATAGCCCTATGGAAGCGCATTAGGGCCACTGTGAAGAAAAAAAAATATGGACACGGAAGAAAAAAACAAACTATATGTCGAGAATAAATTCGACATGTTGACTTTATTCTTGACATTTCCACTTTAATGTTGACGCTTATGTCAAGATTAAAGTCGACATTTCCACTTTATTCTGATAGTTTATTTTATAATTAAAGTAGAATGTTGTAAACTAAACTTCATCCTAAAATCAATGTTTAATTTACTAGATTTTCTCAAACCCCGTCATAAGTTAATGCAGCACATCAAATACTTTGTGTTAAGTGTTCCCCGACCCAGTCGTTAATCACTACGCTTCTTAAACTGACTTCCTCCGCACTAAGAGCAGGCGCCTGCAGCAATCACCGCACAGAATCCATTCACTTCATGATATTCCTGCTCTCTACCAAAACCCCAGTTCCTATCTTTCCTTTTTCTTTCTCCACATTACCAATCACCACACGATAAACGTCTTTGTGAAATTAAAACTAGTTATTAACTTAACCGACGGAGTGTTCAGAACTTTAAAAATATCTTCGTTATACATGTTTAATTATGCCATCCATTCAGAGTTGCGCCCATCTCTGAACGAGTCGCCAGCACATTGCAGGATGAATTCAAGCAAAACATACACTAGCAAGTACAAAAAGAAGTACAACTTGGCTTGCAGTATTATCCAGTAGTATAGAAACAGTATTTACACATCTGACCTTTTAAAACTAAAGTATCTCCACGCAACGGACGTGACTCTTTTTTTTCAGCAAAAGTTCTTCTGTTGTTCATGTTCAACTTTATCGTCGGCTTCAATTTCGGAATGCTCTTTGTCCATTTTTCACAGAACTTTAATTTATTTGCGCATTTATTTATTTATTTAATTTTGTCCAAAATAGTCCTCCATATACCTATGCTACCGCCCACTATTTGGTGGTGTAGCAGTGAAAAAGAGCCCTAGTGCAACACATCTGTGTTTAGCGGTGTAGCAGTGAAAAAGGTCCCCACTTGAACAGTTTCCCGCTGCGCCACGTTCCGAACGTTGTTTAGGCAATTTAAACCGGTGTTGCGGTATAAGAAAAATCCATATCATAAAAAAAATAAAAAACGGTTTTCGGTATGAACCAGTATACCGCCCAGCACTAATGCATACTATAACCTGATTTAAACTGCTTTACCGGACACTGTGTTCTCTTTAAGATTATAACTCCAACTTGAATCATAGGGCATATAAGAATATTAGGGCAACCATTAAGAAAGATATTAGGAAGGCTAAAAGGCAGTTTGAGCGTAATATAGCAGATAAGGCAAAACATGACCCATGTATTTTAGTAGTTAAGGAGGAGGTAAAATGCATCAAGAGTAGTAAAGGAAAACTAAAAAATACAGATCGTGTAATAGCAGATGCTCTAAACTTGCATTTTTCTGAGGTCTTCACATGTGAGGAAATAGATAACTTCCCAGGGGCCACTAGGTTGATACTGAGTGATGTGGAAATTGTAGAGGGAGATATACTACTTAAGATTAAGTAGACTGAGATCAAACAAATCACCAGGACCTAATAATACTGTATTTACCCTGAAGTTCTTAACGAGGTTATATACATTGTCACACACGTGCAATTAGGAGGCAGTCAAAGAGCCTAAAGGTAAGTGAACTATCGCGAGATATGGGTGTCACGTGGTACTTACCTGGATCTCTTCTTTCCACAGAAAACCAGAAGAAAAATAAGTGCCTCCGCTTCCGGGCATCAAAATGGCCGCCACTACGTCACTTCCACAACCAGAGGTGATTGGGTGGTCTCGTGGCCTGGAACCCCTGCAGATTTTATTTTTTTCTCCAGCCGTCTGGAGCTTTTTTTTTTTTTTTTCTGTCCACCCTGGCCATCGGACCTTACTCCTTTTCTATGTTAACTAATGTTGTCTTATTTTAATTTCTTATTTTGTCTTTTATTTTTCTTTTCTTCATTATGTAAAGCACTTTGAGCTACTTTTTGTATGAAAATGTGCTATATAAATAAATGTTGTTCTTGTTCCGGCCATCTTCGATGACATCACGTCCAGCTCTTCAAGATCACATCACTTCCGACTCACTAAGATGACGTTATTTCCAGTTCCTGTTTCTAACGTCCCTTCCTGCCAACCACTTCCTTTTCCCATAATCCTTTTTGTATAAAAATGATCCATTTCTCAAAGTAAACTGTCAATTGTGCTTTGCAAATTTAAAGTCTTTTGATCTGTTTTTTTCATATATATTGTCTTGGGGCAATATACGGGGACAGTCCCCAAACCTTTTTCTTGTTTTTTGACTTGTTTTTTCGGGATAATCCCACAACATATATACAGTACATATACATATACTGCCTGGCCAAAAAAAAAGTCGCCACCAAAAAAAAAGGTCACACACTCTAATATTTCGTTGGACCGCCTTTAGCTTTGATTACGGCATGCATTCGCTGTGGCATTGTTTCGATAAGCTTCTGCAATGTCACAAGATTTAGTTCCATCCAGTGTTGCATTAATTTTTCACCAAGATCTTGCATGATGGGTGCATCACTTCATCTGCCTTTCTTCTTACCCTGATGCGCCCATCACTCTGGAACAGGGTAAATCTGGACTCATCAGACCACATGACCTTCTTCCATTGCTCCAGAGTCCAATCTTTATGCTCCCTAGCAAATTGAAGCCTTTTTTTCCGGTTTGCCTCACTGATTAGTGGTTTTCTTACTGCTACACAGCAGTTCAGTCCCAATCCCTTGAGTTCCCTTCGCATTGTGCGTGTGGAAATGCTCTTACTTTCACTATTAAACATAGACCGGAGTTCTACTGTTGTTTTTCTTCGATTTGATTTCACCAAACGTTTAAGTGATCGCTGATCACGATCATTCAGGATTTTTTTACGCCCACATTTCTTCCTTGAAGACGATGGGTCCCTACTATCCTTCCAGTTTTTAATAATGTGTTGGACAGTTCTTAACCCAATTTTAGTAGTTTCTGCAATCTCCTTTGATGTTTTCTCTGCTTGATGCATGCCTATGATTTGACCCTTCTCAAACAGACTAACATCTTTTCCACGACCACGAGATGTGTCTTTCAACATGGTTGTTTAAGAAATGAGAAGCAACTCATTGCAGCAGTTGGGGTTAAATAACTTGTTGCCAACTGAAAGATAATCGCCCATGCAGTAATTATCCAATAGGAGGCTCGTACCTATTTGCTTAGTTAAATCCAGGTAGCGACTTTTTTTTTTTGGCCAGGCAGTGTATAAATAAACCCTTGACACACATTTTTAGGAAGTCACTGCGCACTGGAGAAAACACAAAGGACTGGGAAATAGCAAATGTTATCTCATTGTATAAAAAGGGTGACTAGGCAGATCTAAGTAACTATAGGCCAGTAAGCTTTACATGCTTTTTTGCCTCACTTTGCACCTTGTGCAGCACGGCCACAGAGAGCTTAACACTAGAATTACCAGAGCCTACGAAAAAACTCGTATATCCGGCCCACCTTAAATCGCTTCTTAAAACCTTTCTCACCTCTCCGCCAGCGTCTTTTGTCATCTAAATGTACTGATAAAGACAAGCTGCCAGCAGCCGGCTATTCCATCCCCCCAACGACTTAGAACGTAAACAGGCTTTTCCCAGCTCTTGCCTTGATTGATTACCTGGGAGTGAAGTGGAGTTTTAGAGTAGAAATAATGATTGTTATTTGGAACACACGCATTTCATATGTGTTGCATTTCTACCTAAATCTGTGTAAACACATTGTTAAAACAGAAACGTGTTATATATTCTAGTAGCAATTGACAAAATGTAGGCATAAACTATATAATGTATGAAGCCTGAAGTCCAAATATCAAAGAAACACTTTCACAAAAGGTACAAAAAAAAGCCACCGCCAAAAAAAACCCGCCTTAGTGTGAGACATTGATATGAATTAACTATCACTTCTTCCGTGGCGTAACAGTATCAGTCGCTGACTGGGAATCAGAAGCTCATGAGTTCGATCATGCACAACTCCCATTTGAGAAGTGTTCTTATTTTCACTATTTTAGAATAAAAAGATACATTTGATTTCAGTCTGTAACAGCTGGTGTAATTTATGATATTTGTAAAGGTTAGCTTTATTTTTTTTAAATTTACTTTTCATTGTCTCAGTCGCGTTCAGGATCCATCCCTACCGCCCCCCACCTGACACAGCTGTTTTTACATAAAGACTCACTATAGTTCTGCAGTGTATCACGATACATACGACCGCGTGTTTTTTTCCCCCAGTATTGCCAGTCCCCACGTGTTGCTGTATGCTGTTTCTTTTGTACTCCAGGACATGCAGAGGAAAGCATAGTAAAGAGCAGTAACTTCAGCGCTATATGCAATCATCAGACACTCCCCATCTGACACTGCTAAAGCTCTGCAGTGTACTTGTGACTGCATTGTCGTACCAATGCTTGCGAACTGAAGTGTCTGCATGCACTTTTCGTGGCATTATACGTGTATTTTTGAGCATGCCCATGTAGCTCAAACACAGGAACATACTGTATGTTGATGTAAAAGTATAACAAAACAAGTGCACTTTTATTCAAGACTATAACCGAAGAAAAAAGAAAGCAAGTTACAGTAGGTGGAATGCTAAGAACTGCTGATTTCCATTCTGTGCTATATAACTGTTAACATTTGAATCTGATGATTGCATATAGCGCTGTCTGATTTAGTGTGCGCAAGAACATGCAGGTGGCCAGTTGCTGAGTGCTACAACGCACATTTTAAAAAAAGAAAGAGACAAATATATGTGACGTTTTGAAGAAATCATTTTATGACGCGAATAGTACCAATCAGAAAACATCGTCGAAGTAATGCAATATTATTTGAAAACGAACAGCGTCAGGTTGGGTCTGACTGGCGCTGTTTGAGTCAGATCAGAAGCTGAATAAGCTGAAAAAGCTCCTGTTCTGACTCTAAGTAAAAAAGCATGAATTAATCAACAGAAATAACCGCGATTGACATTTTAAAGTTAACGATTTACAGTGCATACCAATTTATAAATTCAATGTCCGTTTGAGGAAAAAAAAAACACTTTCTTCAAAGCTGGGAATCGAACTCGCGTCTCTGTGGCACAGTAAGGCAGTGGTGCTCCAAGTCAGCAAACCGTCCTTATAACTTATTTTTTTCAAGATCCATAACACACAGACAGACAGAGCACTGCATAATACAGAGACAGACAGGCAGAGATATACAAACAAACAGGGAAGGCACATGTACTGAAAGAAAAAAAAAATCAACATGCGCGTTGTTTCTGCAGCACTGAATAAGCTCCCCCAATCTGACTCTCTAAGTAACAGCGCAAGTACAGACACAAATCAAGTGCATGTGTGTACTGTATAATATTAACAAAAAGAGCAGCTTACTACTGAAAACGGCAAATATAGGAGTGAGTGGGGATCGAACCAGGACTCTTGATTACACTTGGTTTGCGTCTGTACTTGCGCTGTTACTTAGAGAGCCAGATCGGGGGAGGGGTGATGTTAGAGCGGGTGCGCTTATTCAGTGCTTTTTCTTTCAGTACGTGTGCCTTCCCTGTTTGTTTGTATATCTCTGCCTGTCTGTCTCTGTATTACGCAGTGCTCTGTCTGTCTATGTGTTATGGATCTTGAATAAAATAAGTTATAAGGACAGTTGTTCATGTTAATTGCAGTCTCAATTGTTAAAAAATATTTTAAAAGGAGCATCCCACATGAAAATATAACGATCTCATTAACTGACAGTGCATACCAATTTACAAATTTTATGTCCGTTTGAGGTTAAAAACAAAAAAAAGAAGTAACACTTTATCCCCAGCGGGGAATTGAACTCATGTTTGTGAGGCAAAGAAAAGCTACTCGGTCTGAGAAGCAAATCTTAGCGCGCTACGCCACAGAAACTGTTATATGGTGTGTGAAGCTTTTGTGGAAGTGTTTATTTGATCTTAGGAACTCGGGCTTTACACATTCTACATTTTGTAACATTTATTACTAAAATATGAAAAAGTTTCTGTTTTAGCAATGTGTTTACACAGATTACTGTAGAAACGGAACACTCATGAAATGCAAGTATTCCAAATAGCGATCTATTATTTCTATTCTAAAACTCCAGCAGTTCAGTCACTCCCAGGTAATCAAACAAGCCATGAGCTGGGAAAACTTAGTGAACGTTCTGCAATGGTGGGGGATGGAATAGCCGGCTGCTCGCTGCTCCTCATAATCGGCACATTTAGAAGACAAAAGAGAGGTGAGAACGGTTTTAAGGTGGGCCGGATCTACGAGTTTTTTCGTAGACTCTGGTAATTCTAGTGTTAAACAACTAAGCACATCCACATAAAAATGACAAGGGTGACCTTTCTTGAAGGTTTTTACTGGTCATACCTCATTGTAAACTGAAATATATACAAAGGAAACATACAGGTATTTACAGGTGTACAACCAAAGACAATAAATAATCATTCACAAAGCAATATACAGCAAATCGTATACATTAAACAACAAAGCTTTAAAGGACACTTACAAGGTGAGTGATGTCCACAGTTGGATCCTGACAAAGAGAAGCACGTAAACAGAGGTTCAAATTGCTGCATACCACAACTAACCAGACCCCAGGGGTTTATATACCTTAAAGATATGTTTCAGACATGACTGAAACAAGAGATAAAGGGGTGCCTACATGAGACACATGGGGTGTGTTGTATTTAAATGTTTATTATGAGTCCTATGTGCTTTACATGAGTTTTATAGACATAACACCACTGTGAGTGTGGGACCTGACTGACAGGTGAGCTAATAAATGATAAGACAAAGGGGGAGTACAGTTCAACAAATAACAGTAATAGTTAACAGCATGTGGGGCAGAACACATGCATGACAAGTAAATAAATAGAAGGAATTATTAAAGATAAGATTGAGGAAAACATGGCAAAACCAGGAGCTTTACTGAACAGTCAGCATGAGTTCAGAAGTGGTAGGTCATGTTTTACCAACATTTTGAAATTCCATGTGGAAGCAACCAAAGTGTTGATCAAAGTGGAGCATATGATATTATTTATTTTGACTTTCAGAAAGCATTTGATAAGATGCCACATAAGAGGTTGGCCACACTGTAAAAAAAAGTTAACTAAACTCAAATAAGTTGAGTAAACTACAGAAGATATAACATGGCAGTTCACATAACTCAGGATTAATTGTACTGTTCCATTAATCTACTTTACTTAAAATATCAAGTTGAGAAAACTCAAATACACAATTAAAGGCGTACATAAAAGCTGTAAATGCTCAGTTGAGATGCACTGCTTCGAAGTTTGGGGAATCTGCATCACTAGTTAGAGCACGTTCTGAGTTTGAGGGGAGTTATTTTACAATGTATATCATTGAATATATTTGATTAAACATGGTTACTATAAAAATATGTTGCTAGTTTGACATAGTTTTAATAGATTTTTGTCATAAACTGAATAATCCCATAAATAGGCACACAGTAGCCCTACGTGAGAACTCTGTGCAGCGTGTGCTTAGAGTGTTTCTCAACCTTGTTTTTCCCGGGTGTCCCCTTCGTGAATCAAACACATGGAGATAGACTTCAGCATTAGAACTTCCAACTTTGGAGGAACTTCAAAATCCTTATACTGAAGGGTAAGCTCCTATTCCACAGTCAAAAGCATCACAAGTGCAACAGCAGTCTCTCCATGTCATAATGAACTAAAATACTATTTGACAATAGCAACCTCTTTTCTTTAAACATTAGAATCCCTGAAGCCTACGTAAAAAGTCTTAATTCCAGGCCACCTTAAAATTCCTTTGCACCTCTCCATCAGTGTCTTTGTTTAGTAAATGTGTCAATCAGCACAAGCAGCCTGCTATCCTATGCCCCCATTGACACAGCTAAAGTTCTCCCAGCTCAAGTCTCTCTATCTGGGTATGAGGTGCCTGGAGTTGTATAGGGTAAATGACAAATTGTTATTTGAAATACATACATTTCATGTGTGTTCCGTGTCTGCAACGATATGGGTAAATGTAGGATGAGAGTATGTGTGAGACAAGAAATGCTGAACACATACCTAAAACAGAAACTTTTTCCATGTTATAATAATAATGACATGAAGTGTATAAACGCGTCAAGACTTTAGTCCAAACATCAAATAAACATGTGCTTTTATTCAAGAATAAAACCAAAGAAAGAAAAATTCAATTTACATGTTCCTGTCAATTGCCCTGCGGTGGGCTGGCGCACTGCCCAGGGTTTGTTTCCTGCCTTGCGCCCTGTGTTGATTGGGATTGGCTCCAGCAGACCCCCGTGACCCTGTAGTTTGGATATAGCGGGTTGGATAATGGATGGATGGATGGATGTTGCTGTCAATAATTTAAAAACCCAAGCTCAAGTGTCAATCGAAAGAGATTCGGTTTGTCTTCTTGGATGGTGCCGAGATAAGAACTGCTGCCTTATAACCAAAAGGTTGCAGGTTCAAGTCCATGTGGTAGCATACTCTCAGTAGATGTCAATAGTGATTTCCCCCACAACTGTTGCAAGTTCCTTTGGCAGGGTCCGAAGTGCGAGAGAACAAGGAATAGGATTTGATTTTGGGTCTCTGTTTTGCAGCTGAAGGGTGTCAGACATGCACAGTTTCAAAGGAACTTAATGTATTTGTTTTGAGAGCAATGATTTAGCCTCCTATGCAAGTGCTTCTAAATTTGATCTTGCTATGAGCCACCTCTGTATGTTTTCTAAAAGAAATGAAATGAATGATTCTTTATGCAGCTGATCTGCTTTACAAATACAGCATATTTAATCTTTCAAATAATCAAAAGAAAATCTGGTTAAAAGTGATTGGTTAAGAAACGAATATAATTTGTTATGAAAAAGCTTTTAAATAACACACAAGTAAATTCCCTTTTTAATTATACTATTTTTAAATACAAAAATAATGCGTTTAAAAGGCAATGACCTTAAAAACTTTGTTAACTATTAATGAATTTCTTATCTCTATGAAAGTAAAACTGACACACTGAGGTTCGTATAAACTATCCATCCATCCATCCATTTTCCAACCCGCTGAATCCAAACAGGGTCACGGGGGTCTGCTGGAGCCAATCCCAGCCAACACAGGGCACAAGGCAGGGAACTAATCCCGGGCAGGGTGCCAACCCACCGCAGTCGTATAAACTATTTAGAATAATATTTACAAAATAAAAGCATTTGATAATAGTAAAATTTGTCATATCACTAATGAATGCTACCCTTTCAACATTTTGCAGGTTAGAAACACAACTAAACTAAAAATAATGGAGAGTAATTTAGAATTCAGTACTTCAGAAGTCATTCTAAACCTAAATAGACATGCAATATTATTAAACAAAACTATAATATTTAAAATATACACTTCATAAATACATATGATTAAAGTGTACAGTGGTGTCAGTGCTACTACCTAGAGTGCTACTATCAGAAAATGGATTTAAATACCAACTCAGTTACTGTCTGCTTGAAACCTACACATTTCCATTGTGTCTACATGTTTTTGGTTTCCAGTTTTCCTCCCACATCCCAAATATATGCAGAAAAGTACAAAATGTATCTCAGACTATGTCCTGTATCTGGCAATCCATCAATAGCAAGTTACTACAAAACCACTTCAAGCTTTCTCTAACCCTACAATTGGATTAAGGTTTTTAGAAAAGGCTGCAAGATAGATTTATGCATATAAAAATATAATGAGTTAAGATCTACGGTATATATTGAAATATTTAGAGGCATAATTTCAAACCCATGTTTGCCTACTTACACTTAGAGTTCATCCATCCATCCATTTTCCAACCCGCTGAATCCGAACACAGGGTCACGGGGGGGTCTGCTGGAGCCAATCCCAGCCAACACAGGGCACAAGGCAGGAACCAATCCCAGGCAGGGTGCCAACTCACCGCAGACTTAAGAGTTCAAGATACTATATTATTTGAAAGCCTTAATATTTTAAACAGCGCAAAGAATTGCTGAATTACATTATTATTAAGTTAATTAGTAAAACAAAAATATACTGAAACAGTTCTGTACAATTGAAAAACAAAAATAAAAAACAAAAATAAAAACTGCTGTAGCACAGCCTACCACTGCTTGATTATTTCAAGTTAAATGTAAGCAGTTGTAAATATTGGCATGTTCTCATTTAACCTGACCTGTAGCATCATGTAAGGAAGTTACTGATTTGAAAAAGTAAGAATTCAATTTGTGTAAAGAAATTAATTTAGACCAGCAAAGACATGAACAGAGATTTAAACCCATGTATATTTTTGCTGTGATGTGGTGCAATAATATGTCCTTCAAAACTATATCTTACTTTATTGTATATTATTCTGCTTTGGAAGTATTTGTACCGATACTATGTTAATTGTATTTTTCCTATCATTTCATAAGTTCTGTATGTTGTTCGGACAACACAAGAAGTAGAGGGAAACCTCTAATTTCCAATAAGTCATGCTGAAAGTGTCATTAATGTTATGTCACAATGATGAATCATTAATGCCAGCATGACACCATCCTATTTCAAAGTTGTTTGTTTACATGTCAATCAAAAGCAATAATGGTATTTTGTACATACCCACATGTGTATTCTTTCAAATAAATGATAAGTTTCCATGTTGTCTGCTCTCTTTAATTATTAAAATATGTGATTTGCACACACATATATTCCAAGGCAAGTCAGTTCAATTAGTCTGCTTTTATCAAATATCCCCTCCTACGTCAAATCACATACAGTGAAAGGCTCATTACCATTGGACATCTGAGGTCCACAGCATTCTAATGATGTATAGGTGTCTAACATTGGTCATTTGTACTACGTCAAACTATGCGTGAGCGGCAACAAATATAATGCCTATATAATCATCTTCATGCACCGTTACACATGACTGAGCACAAAGTTTGAGTAAGATTCTGAGTTTTGACTTTAATAAGAACAAAATGTCTGCTGAAGGAGTTGGACTCAAGGTTATGCTTGATTTGTAAGTACTGCTTAATATGACTTTGTAGCATTGCAGCGTTCGGTTTTAAAGTTCAAGAATCATGGGTTCAACTACCATACCCAAAGGCTGTCCGGGTTCTCCTTATGTTAATTTTCTGAGCAGTGCTCTTTCAATTTCAACTCAGAGTACATCGACTAATTATTTTGCTGTACTTGTTGATCTAGAACTTTCACACAAAACACTCCCATCTATGTTACTGAATCACATGGCTAGCATGTGAGCAAAAAAAAAAAAAAAAACACAATTTCAGCTAAAGTATAATCCCCTAACCACCCCCAGCCATCATTCAACCGAAGGGATAGTCTGCACCATGCAGTAATTTTTTATCCGGTTTCTAATTGTGCTTGCTTCACCCCAGGCAGTGGCGTACCTCGAGTTCGCGCCACTCGGGGCGGGGCTTCAATTTGCCACCCTCCAACGTATCTGAATGTTAATCTATTTAAATAGAAAATTAAAGAAAAGGACGTATAGAGAAAAATTAAGATACATTTTGCATAGATTTATTTATATACCAAGAAACAGCAATATTTTTTTCACATATAAGCATCAACTAGACAAGAATATAGTATAGACGCACTGATAAGCCGTGTTATGATTATTAGTTTAATATAATTACGCTGTGAAAACCAGAACCGGTGTGGTGTACAAGTGATAGGTGGGGATGAGCAAGAACGCATTCGGATTGATAACGAAACGAAATTATACATTGTGAATTAGTTGTTTATCTTCCTAGAAATTATTATCGGTGTAATGTTTCTGTTTATTTTTGTTATTGCCTCATAAATTTCAACTGCCGTGTCTGATGCCGTCACAGAAGCACCGTCTGAAAATGATTTTTGAAGCATCTGTGCATGAAAATCAGAGAATTTGACTTTTTTTTCATTCATGAGTGATATTTTTCCGAACCCTGCTGCTTACACGTGAAGTGTTCTGAGCCTTTTGGCCAATAATGGCGCTCCCAAAAATGTGCTGCCCGGGGCGAACCGCCACCTTCGCCCGCCCCTAGCTATGCCACTGACCCCAGGCTTCCCCACCAACACCAACCGCCTGAAAAGGTAGAACTGAGAGCAATTACAACACGGAAATAAAAATCTAACGGCAGCCTTGGAGCTTAATTACAAACAGGATAAAAAGTTTCACAGGCTAATGTCATTCCATTCAGCGGCATCACGCAGCAAAAAAAAAAAAAAAATTTTTTCGTTAGCATTATACAGTGAACAAGTCTCATATGCTTGAGAGCCACTGACAAAGTCCTGCGACTAAAATACTGCTTTAAGAAGTACAGCATTGTCTTGTCAGCATGCCTATGTTGATCAAACACAGGAAGCTCTGTAGTCTACTTGTGACTTTATGCTGTAGGAAGATAAGTAAATAAATATAGGTAAACAACAATTGATGTGGCTTTTATATAAGTAACATATAAATGCAGGGTTCATACACATTTTTAGAAAAAAATTCCCATGACTTTTAAATGACTTTTCAGTTATTCTAAGGCATTGACCATATGTTCTCTGAAATTTGTGTAAATTTGAAAAACAATAATAAATATTCATGTCAAATTTACCAAAATATTGTTAAACTAAAATAATGACAAGATATGCAGTTGCATATAAAATAAATATTTATTTAAATACTGTTGACACTTATGTAGCTCTAATTAACATAAATGACTGAAAGGCAACAATAAATTAAAAAAATATGTATAAATACAAATAAGTAAAAGTGTTCAGTAACATTGACATTAACTTCAGAAGGTATTAGTATCAGGGCGTAAACTGTCCATCGGAATAAAAAATATTGTTGTTTAAATCACTAACATATTAAATCACTAACTTAATGTTAACAAATGACAGCCTTCTTTCCTTGAATCCCGCAAAAACAATCAATAAAACGTTTGTTGTTTCATTTCTGCAAACTTTTCATCAATATGCTTTTCAATATTCAGCAGAGATGCTGTCTTTTCTTTTGCAGGTCACCACAAACTGTTGGATTTAGTGATGAAAGTCAGATTGCTTATACCTTCTGCTTTCTCAGCATATTCATCAGCTGATTTCTCGAGGGCGCAAATGTCAGTTTCCATCCTAGTCCTCTTCATTTTCAATTCATGCAGCTCATCTGTGAGGGTCTTCTGCTTCAACTCAACACCCTGCTTAAAGATGGCAGTGCCCGTGCAGGCTGTGGCTTACAGAGCTCCCCAGTCCGCGGTCTTTAGTGTTAATCTTTATTCATCTTTGTAAACAAGTAAAAAAGTAGATTTAAGTGATAGTAGTACGCAGACATACATTTACTAGTGGCAAATCCTGCTCGATTTCCGAAGAAACTGCGCCGAAATATCCAGTGAGGTGACAGAGACGCTCCGAAGCCTTTGCTTACTTCGGCAGCCTGAGAAGCTGAGCTGGCGAAAACGCAAGCACAGCGCTCGGAAGCAGAAACGAGGTAAACGCGGCTGTATTAGAACAAGGCTAAAAACTAAAACAACCAGACCTGCGATACCGTCTATTCTGCTTATGAACGTCTGATCGCTGGACAACAAGCTGGATTATACAAAGCTGCTGCAGGCCAAGCAGTGGGAAATGAGAGACTGTTCCATCTTTATTTTCACTGAGACATGGCTCCAGGAAAACATTGCAGACTGACCATCATCCCAGCAGACAGAGACGCCTCTTTGTTCAGTAAGACCCGCGGGGCAGGGGAGTAGGACTGTGTGTTTATGTGAACAGAGAGTGGCACACGAATGCTGCCTCAGCTGCGCGACACTGCTCCCCGCTGATAGAGGTTTTAGCAGTAAGGTGTCGGCCTTTCTACCTGCCATGGGAATACAGTTGCGTGCTGGTGGTTACCGTCTACCTCCTGCCTAGCGCAAATGCTAACCAGGCACTAGTGGAACTCTACGAGATCATCAGCAAACTGCAAACGACACGCCCCAAGGCATTTTTCATTATTGCTGGAGACTTCAATCATGCCAACTTGAAGGCATTTCTCCCAAAATTCTTCCAGAATGTGAACTTTGCTAGAAGAGGGGGAAGCTGTGTGGACAATGTTTACACAAGCGTTCCTGATGCCTACAAAGCCCTACCCCACCCCCACCTTGGTTGTTCAGATCATATCAGCGTTATTACGGTTCCTGCATACAAGACCCTGCTGAAGCGCACTAAACCAGCCCGCAAGAGCATCAGAGTGTGGCAGGATGGTGCTGTTTCAGCTATCCAAGACTGCTTCAAATTGATAAACTGGGACATTTTCAGAGAGGCTGCTATGGATGGTGACTCCATCAATCTGGAGGAGTACACAGACAGTGACTGGCTACATCTCCAAATGCATAGAAGATGTTACTGTTACCAAGGATGTTACCACAAGTGCCAACCAAAAGCCCTGGATGACAAGAGAAGTGCACAAGCTGCTCAAGATCAAAAATGCAGCCTTCAGATCTGGAGACAAGGCCGTCCTCAGGGTGACCAGAGCCAACCTGTCTCGCGCTATAAGGAGAGCTAAGTGGGCATACGCGTAGAGGATCCACAAACAATTCAGCAGCACCAGAGACACACGTCGTATGTGGCAGGGCCTTCACACAATTACAAACTACAAGCCCAACCCACACAGCAGCGATGGTGATGCCTCCCTTCCAGATGAGATGAATAACTTCTTCGCACAGTTTGAGGCACAGAACAAAGAGCCTGCGAGAAAAGCAACACCTTCCTCCACTGACCAGGTACCCTGTCTCTCCATAAATGACATGAAGAGGACTCTATCCAGAGTCAATCCACTCAAGGCTGCAGGACCTGACAACATACCTGGTCGTGTGCTCAAAGAATGTGCCAGTCAACTGGCTAGTGTCCTCACAGACATCTTCAACACATCTCTGAGCCAGTCGTCAGTCCCAGCATGCTTCAAGTCGACCACCATCATACCAGTGCCGAAGAAGTCATCAGTGACATGCCTGAATGACTACCGACCAGTTGCACTCATGCCAATCATAATTAAGTGCTTCGAAATTATGAAATTGGTCTCGTCCGTTACAGGAGATGGATGTCTGAAGCGGAGCTCCGTTAGCAGCGGCTTGATTTTCTCACATATTTCTTATTATTTTGAGGTATCCTGTATTTACCCGATCCGAGGAGCTTCCACTACAGTATATAAGCATGAGTAACAAGAAGGGAGGTCAGAAAGAATCGGAAAGGAAACTTAACACTAGAATTACTTGAGTCTACGAAAAAACTCGTACATCCAGCCCACCTTAAAACCGTTCTCACCTCTCTTGTATCTTCTAAATGTGCCGATTAAGACGAGCAGCAAGCAGCCGGCTATTCCATCCCCCACCGCCGCCGAACGTTCACTAAGTTTTCCCAGCTGATGCCTTGTTTGATTATCTAGGAGTGACTGAACTGCTGGAGTTTTAGAATGGAAATAATAGATCGCTATTTGGAACACACATTTCATGTGTGTTCCGTTTCTACAGTAATCTGTGTAAACACTTTTTTAAAAACAGAAACTTTTTCATATTTTAGAAGTAAATGACAAAATGTAGGCATAAACTATATAATGTATGTAGCCTGGTCCAAAGATCAAGTAAACACTTTCACAAAAGATTCAAGGAATAGACAACAGCTTCATTGGCATAGCTGTACGATTTGCTGACTTGTAATCAAGAGTCCCCAGTTCAATCCCCACTCACTCCTATATTTGCTGTTTTCAGTAGTGAGCTGATCCTTTTGTTAATATTATACAGTACACACATACATTTGGTTTGCGTCTAACAAACGGTGTGCATTTATAGGACTTGTAAAAGTTACCGTTTTTTTGTAACTTTTATTCTCTCTAAATCACGATCACAATACATACTCCCCCCCCCCCCCCCCCCCGCCCCCCAAGAGGATCTGACGCTGTTATTTTTCATTTGAAACGGAATAACTGGAGATATGAGTGGTGTTTTGAGACAATGGAACTGGACATTCTCTCATCTGGAGGGATTAAAGCTGACACACAAACGCTGGCGAATCTGCCTTCTTCGTATCTCAGCGCCACTCTATTTTTTTTATTCAGTTTTATTGAGTGTTCTTGCTCATGCTGAATTAGTGTGCACTTTATAGTGTATGATGTCAAAAAAAAAAAAAAAAAAAAAAAACAGACGTAGGTATATATGATATTTGGAATTATTCGTTTTATGACCTGTATAGTACATTTCGGAAAACTTTGTGGCACGGATGCAACATTATTCATATTATTCATATTCATTCGCATAACATCTTGCGGTTTGTAATCAGTGACTGCGTGTTTTATTTCCCCGATCTTTGCCAGTCCCCACATGTTGCTGTATGCCGTTTCTTTTGTACTCCATGACATGCAGAGGATAGAATAGTACAGAGCAGTAAGTTCAGCGCTATATGCAATCATCAGATTCAAATTTTAACTGTTGACAGACACGCAAGGATCGTCTTTCCAACATTTAAAACATGTGTACCTGTTACAATGTACACACTTCTCTCTATGCTGTGGTTTCTATTACACACCTGAAAGAAAGAGACAATATATGTGAAAATATCATCGCACGAATGCAATATTATTTGAAAACTAACAGCGTCAGATCGGGTATGGATTTATGCTGGCACTATTACTCTAAGTAACAGCGCAAGTACAGACGCACACCAAGTGTGATCAAGAGTCCCCAGTTTGATCCTGTTATACTATGTGTTTTTATTAAGTTTAATGTCACTGTTCTCTGTGCCCACTGTTATAGACTCATTCATACAGGCCGACCAAGTATGGCACACAGGGGCACTGCATCAGTATTTAGAATTGCCGAGCCAAGCACAGGACTAGAGAGCCAAAGGACAACTGGAGAATTGAATAATCAGCCTAAAGTCAGACTAGTATATTTCTGTCTTCTGTCAGAACACCATTTTCTTTCCTTGTTGGGAGAATGAGAACTGTATGTAGGCATTGTGCTATTCCTGTATGTTTGAAAGTGGGGTTTGAGTCCTGTCCTGACCTTGTTTAGATTCGGAGCCAAGGAGCCTGCACATGGAGCAACCAGTATATAAGAATGGACACCTACGGCCAACACTTTGAAGCTTCCGGGCAGAAGAGTATGTCTTTCGTCCGAGGCCGGGCAGAAGATTATGTCTTCTGTCCGGTGAAAATCCTTTCAGCGTGGCGACGAAAGATGACAAGACTGAGTAGTTCAAGCTACCCACATGCTTGAAAAGAGTCTGTCATAGGCTTCCCGTCTGTAATACCATGTGAACCCGTCAGTAAAGAGCTAGATTATCCTTTATGCTTCTCGTGTAATCTTTTAAACATCTTATTGCATGAGGGGTGGGGATTATACCTTTTTTATTTATAATTATTTAAATTCAAGTTAATTAAAAACGCCGCAATTCAAAAGAACACATTTCCAGAGAGCTAATGCCTCTTAAGGAAATAGATCCCCAGTAGTAAGCTGCTCTTTTTGTTAATATTATACAGTACACACATACACTTGGTTTGCGTCTGTATTTGCGCTGTTACTTAGAGTCAGATCAGGAGGGTGGGGGAGGAAATGTTAGAGCGCGTTCAGCTTATTCAGTGCAACAGGATCAACGCACATGTTGATCTTTTTTTTTTTCTTTCAGTACATGTGCCTTCCCTGTTTATTTATACATCTAGTGACTTTTCTGCCTGTCTGTCTCTCTATTATGCAGTGCTCTGTCTGTCTGTGTGTTATGGATCTTAAAAATAACACTTATAAGGACACTTGCTCATGTTAATTGCAGTCTCAATTGTTAAAAAAATATTTTAAAAAGAGCATCCCCCATGAAAATATAACGATCTCATTAATTGACAGTACATACCAATTTATAAATTTTATGTCCGTTTGAAGTTAAAAAGAAAAACACTTTCTCCTCAACGGGGACAGTAAGCCTGTGGCGCTCTGAGACAGCAAATCTTACCGCTACGCCACGTAAGCTGTTGTATTGTTCTTGAACCTTTTGTGAAAGTGTTTATTTGATGTTTGGACTTCATGCTGCTTCACACATTCTATAGTTTATGCCTACATTTTGTAACATTTATTACTGAAATATGAAAAAGTTTCTGTTTTAACAATGTGTTTACACAGATCACTGTAGAAACGGAACACACATGAAATGCGTGTGTTCCAAATAATGATCTATTATTTCCACTCTAAAACTCCACTTCACTCCCAGATAATCAATCAAGGCATGAGCTGGGAGATGCTCGTGCACGTTCTAAGTCGGTGGGGGGATGGAATAGTCGGCTGCTTGCAGCTTGTTTTTAAATCGGCACATTTAGAGGACAAAGGACGCTGACGGAGAGGTGCGAATGGTTTTATGGTGGGCCGGATGTACAAGTTTTTTCATAGACTCTGGTAATTCTAGTGTTAAAGCTACATCAAAGTCTAGACAGACATCAAGCCCAAGTGCGAGGTACGGCCTCTCAGAGACTGACCTGGAACAGGCAGATGAATGCACAGACTTCCTAGGACCCCGCTCCACTGCATCGTCTCCACTCAAGAGCGAAAATGGGAGCAAGGGTGCAAGTGATGCAGGTCACGATGGATCGCCGATTTCAGAAGATCACTCGAAACTAGAAAAGGCCTTGCAGTACGTGCTGTCATCTACTCCTCGCGAGCCCAAAGCATCGGCTGTAACAGGGGCTGCAATTCCACCCGCGGAGCACGAAAGCTGAAATGATGTGTCCGAACTGAAGGAAATGATCACAACAATGGCCATGGCTACGGCTGTAAGTGAGCTTAAGAAAGACACTCAGAAATATGAAGAAAGAAAGAAAAAGAAAGAAGTGACTTGCTTAAGACAAAAGAGAAACTGCGACATGAGCTGCGTCAGGATAACAAAGACCTGGAAATGCGTCTATTTAATCGTTTTGACGCGACCTTTAAAAGGTATAGTGGGGAAATTAGAGGAACACATTGAAGAAAATAGGTCTAAACTGAAAAAAACTTGCTGATCAGCTGGATGACGTTAAGCAGGCATTCACGGCTCGAATTGAAACAGCAGAACAATTGGCATCTAACGCTGATGAAAAAGCTACAGCTGCAAATTCCGAATGCAAAAAACTCGGAGACAGACTTGCAGCCCTGGAAGATGGGTGCAGAAGGAATAATATTACAATCGAAGGTCTGCCTGAGAAACGTGAAAGTACAAACCCAGTGAAATTTGCAGTACAATTACTCTCTAAAATAATTGGAGATGACTTTAAATCAGATACCGAGATAGCAGCAGCTTATCACATACATGGATCAAATACCTTTAAACCTAGGTCTTTTATTGTTCGCTTTGAGCGATTATGATGTAAGCTTGATGTGATGGCACTTCTCAGACACAAGCAAGAGATTATATTTGAAAATAAATCTTATTCGTATTTTCCCTGACTTCTCACCTTCAACAGGTGCTAAACGTGCAGCCTTCTACAACATTAAACAGCTGTTACGGAAAGCCGATATCAAATACAGCCTCTTGTATCCCGCCAAACTGAAAGTGGATGTTCAAGGCCAATACTACGTATTTTCCAGCAAGGAGGAAGCTGAAAAGGAATTAAGGAAGCTGATCCCAACACTCTTTTGAAAGATAATAGTGAGCCGTATCCGGCCATAACATAGCAAGGAGATATCACCTGCTGTCTGATCCACTTGTAAAGATACGGGTATTATACATCCTTTTCTCTACTTGGATGCTTTATGTTTATGTTTTAATTACAGTTATAGACGTGTGTGTGTGTGGAAGTAAAGTAGGGTTTTTTTTTGGTTTTTTTTCATCTTTTTCTTTTACTTCCCTAAAGGAGACTGTTCAACATCATACCCTTGGTTTATTATTATTGCTATTATTGCATTAGGATTTACTATGCTTATCCTAGACCACTTTTTAAACACCATTCCAAGGGTTCATTATTTTATTATCTTAATATTTTAAGACTGCTGAAGATTATATTTTAAGCTTAAAATCTGTTAATGATTATATTTTTGGCAGATAGTATTTAGACTTTAGCTGCAATAGATATCTCTACTTTTTAATTCTCAAACGCCGCTGCGGGGGGGGGGCTTGTTTTGTTTTGGACGTGCTCTGTCTCTCGGTATGTCAGAGGACCGGGACATTGTGAAGTGGGGTCTAGCCTCATGTGGGGAGGCAAAATGGGGTGGTGGTGGGGGGGGGGGGGGGGGGAGAGAGAAAGAGAGCAGGCTATATATAATTTAATCCTTCACATTTATCTCTTTAATCCTTTTAATTATAACTATCAACGCAACAATAGGCTGTATGGCAAGAACTTGTGGGGAAATTGGAAATTAAGATTAAAACTGCCCGACTACCAGTGAAGACTATAAAATGACATCAAAAATTCAGAATCAATGTCTCCATGATGGGGCAGTTAACTTTGTGAACTGGAATGTTAAAGGCCTGAATCACGAATTAAAGAGAAAGAAAGTATGCTCTCACCTAACAGGCTTAAACGCTAAAATAGTATTTTTACAGGAGACCCACTTACTAAGCAAGGATCAGTTCCGGCTGTAAAAAGACTGGAATGGCCAAATGTTTCATTCTAGCTTTACAAAGAAAACTAGAGGTGTGGGAATTCTTATACATAGAACAGTCTCATTTGTAGCATCAGATGTAGTATTGGATCCTGAAGGGAGATATGTGATGGTCATGGGCAACTGTAAAATGATTTTGATAAATGTTTATGCACAAAATGTCGATGATAAAGAATTCATGCAAAATCTAGGCCGACACTTATCTTCCAATCTTCGACGCCTGTTTAATGTAATATATTCACCAGCAAAGTCAAACACCCCAGAGATATTATCATTAGATGCAGAAAAAGCATTTGAAATGATTGAATGGAACTACCTTTTCACTACATTAGAGAAATTTGGGTTTGGCCCGAATATTTGTGCATGGATCAAACTACTGTATACCAATCCAGAAGCTTCAGTTTGTATTAACAACATTTGTTCAGACTACTGTAAACTAGAATGTGGCACCAGACAAGGATGCCCCTTGTCACCACTGCTGTTTGCAATCGCCATTGAACCACTGGCGGTCCACTGTCGAAATTCTTGTCAGATAAAGGAGATTATCAGAGAAGAACTAGAACAGAAAATTTCTCTATATGCAGATGACATGGTTTTACAGTGCATCTGGAAAGTATTCACAGCACATCACTTTTTTCACATTTTGTTATGTTACGGCCTTATTCCAAAATGGATTAAATTCATTTTTTTCCTCAGAATTCTACACACAACACCCCATAATAACAACGTGAAAAAAGTTTACTTGAGGTTTTTGCAAATTTATTAAAAATAAAAAAAATTGAGAAAGCACATGTACATAAGTATTCACAGTCTTTGCCGTGATGCTCGAAATTGAGCTCAGGTGCATCCCGTTTCCCCTGATCATCCTTGAGATGTTTCTGCAGCTTAATTGGAGTCCACCTGTGGTAAATTCAGTAGACTGGACGTGATTTGGAAAGGCACACACCTGTCTATATAAGGTCCCACAGTTGACAGTTCATGTCAGAGCACAAACCAAGCATGGAGTCAAAGGAATTGTCTGTAGACATCCGAGACAGGATTGTCTCGAGGCACAAATCTGGGGAAGGTTACAGAAAACTTTCTGCTGCTTTGAAGGTCCCAATGAGCACAGTGGCCTCCATCATTCGTAAGTGGAAGAAGTTCGAAACCACCAGGACTCTTCCTAGAGCTGGCCGGCCATCTAAACTGAGCGATCGGGGGAGAAGGGCCTTAGTCAGGGAGGTGACCAAGAACCCGATGGTCACTCTGTCAGAGCTCCAGAGGTTCTCTGTGGAGAGAGGGGAACCTTCCAGAAGGACAACCATCTCTGCAGCAATCCACCAATTAGGCCTGTATGGTAGAGCGGCCAGATGGAAGCCACTCCTTAGTAAAAGGCACATGGCAGCCCGCCTGGAGTTTGCCAAAAGGCACCTGAAGGACTCTCAGACCACGAGAAAGAAAATTCTCTGGTCTGATGAGACAAAGATTGAACTCTTTGGTGTGAATGCCAGGCGTCACGTTTGGAGGAAACCTGGCACCATCCCTACAGTGAAGCATGGTGGTGGCAGCATCATGCTGTGGGGATGTTTTTCAGCGGCAGGAACTGGGAGACTAGTCAGGATAAAGGGAAATATGACTGCAGCAATGTACAGAGACATCCTGGATGAAAACCTGCTCCAGAGCGCTCTTGACCTCAGACTGAGACGACGGTTCATCTGTCAGCAGGACAACGACCCTAAGCACACAGCCAAGATATCAAAGGAGTGGCTTCAGGACAACTCTGTGAATGTCCTTGAGTGGCCCAGCCAGAGCCCAGACTTGAATCCGATTGAACATCTCTGGAGAGATCTTAAAATGACTGTGCACCGACGCTTCCCATCCAACCTGATGGAGCTTGAGAGGTGCTGCAAAGAGGAATGGGCGAAAACTGGCCAAGGATAGGTGTGCCAAGCTTGTGGCATCATATTCAACAAGACTTGAGGCTGTAATTGCTGCCAAAGGTGCATCGACAAAGTATTGAGCAAAGGCTGTGAATACTTATGTACATGTGATTTCTCAGTTTTTTTATTTTTAATTAATTTGCAAAAACCTCAAGTAAACTTTTTTTACGTTGTCATTATGGAGTGTTGTGTGCAGAATTCTGAGGGAAAAAATGAATTTAATCCATTTTGATATAAGGCTGTAACATAACAAAATGTGGAAAAAGTAATGCGCTGTGAATACTTTCTGGATGCACTGTATATATATCAGACCCAGAAAACACTGAACCTGCAGTTTTAATAGCACTTACAGAATTTCAAAAGATCTCTGGTCTCAAAATTAATTTGAATAAAAGTACACTCTTTCCAGTGAATTCTCAAGCATATAATATTAGATTGGACACCCAACCTTTTACCATAGCAGATCAGTTTAAATACCTAGGGGTAAATATCACAAGTAAACATAAAGCTCTTTATCAACAAAATTTCGCCGCCTATATGGAAAAAATTAAGCAAGACTTGCACAGATGGTCAACCTTTCATCTCACTCTAGCTGGAAGAATTAACATTGCTAAGATAAATATCCTTCCTAAGCTTCTTTTTATTTCAAAACATTCCAATATACAGTACTGTGTAAAAGTTTTAGGCAGGTGTGAAAAAATGCTGTAAACAAAGAATGCTTTCAAAAATGGAAGTGTTAATCATTTATTTTCATCAATCAACAAAATGCAGTGAATGAACAAAAGAGAAATCTAAATCAAATCAATATTTGGTGTGACCACCCTTTACCTTCAAAACAGCATCAATTCTTCTAGGTTCACTTGCACACAGTTTTTGAAGGAACTCGGCTGGTAGGTTGTTCCAAACATTTTGGAGAACTAACCACAGATCTTCTGTGAATGTAGGCTTCCTCACATCCTTCTGTCTCTTCATGTAATCCCAGACACACTTGATGATGTTGAGATCAGGGCGCTGTGGGGGCCATACCATCACTTCCAGGACTTCTTGTTCTTCTTTACGCTGAAGATAGTTCTTAATGATTTTGGCTGTATGTTTGGGGTCGTTGTCCTGCTGCAGAATAAATTTGGGGCCAATCATACGCCTCCCTGATGGTATTGCATGATGGATAAGTATCTGCCTGTATTTCTCAGCATGGAGAACATCATTAATCCTGACCAAATCTCCAACTCCATTTGCAGAAATGCAGCCCCAAACATTCAAGGAACCTCCACCATGTTTCACTTTTGCCTGCAGACACTCATTATTGTACAGCTCTCCAGCCCTTCGACGAACAAACTGCCTTCTGCTACAGCCAAATAGTTCAAATTTTGACTCATCTGTCCAGAGCATGTGCTGCCATTTTTCTGCACCCCAGTTCCTATGTTTTCGTGCATACTTGAGTCGCTTGGTCTTGTTTCCATGTCTGGAGGTATGGCTTTTTGGCTGCAACTCTTCCATGAAGACCACTTCTGGCCAGACTTCTCCGGACAGTAAATGGGTGTACCTGGGTCCCACTGGTTTCTGCCAGTTCTGAGCTGATGGCACTGCTGGACATCTTCCGATTTCGAAGGGTAATAAGCTGCACTAAGTTTCCTTGGCCGACCACTGCGTCTACGATCCTCAACGTTGCCCGTTTCTTTGTGCTTCTTCAGAAGAGCTTGAACAGCACATCTTGAAACCCCAGTCTGCTTTGAAATCTTTGTCTGGGAGAGACCTTGCTGATGCAATAGAACTACCTTGTGTCTTGTTGCTGTGCTCAATCTTGCGATGACATGAAACGGTCTTCCACAACCTCACCTTGGTAGCAGAGTTTGGCTGTTCCTCACCCAGTTTTAAGCCTCCTACACAGCTGTTTCTGTTTCAGTTAATGACTGTGTTTCAACCTACGTGTGACATTGATGATCATTAGCACCTGTCTGGTATAATTGGTTGATCTACAACTGATTATAATCCTACAAATTCCCTGACTTTGTGCAAGTGTACCTATAAGAATTGATGCTGGTTTGAAGGCAAAAGGTAGTAACACCAAATATTGATTTGATTTTGATGCTGGTTTGAAGGCAAAAGGTAGTAACACCAAATATTGATTTGATTTAGATTTTTCTTTTGTTCGCTCACTTTGCATTTTGTAAATTGATAACAATAAACAATCATTATTTATATTTCTGAAAGCATTCTTTGTTTACAGCATTTTTTCACACTTGCCTAAAACTTTTGCACAGTACATCAATAAATCATTTTTTAAGCAATTAGATTCAACCATAACCTCATTTATTTGGAACTCAAAACATTCACATATCCAAAGAGTGACCCTACAAAGACCTCATGCAGAAGGGGGCATGGCTCTACCTAATTTTCAGTTATATTACTGGGCAGCAAACATATAAGCTATAAAAACCTGGACACAAATAGATGAACATACACAGGCTTGGTCCACAATAGAAGTAAAATCCTGTAGTACTTCTTTATATTCCCTGCTCTGCGTCCCAATAAATGCAAGTTATCGCAAATATACTAATAACTCAATTGTGCTTCATTCACTCAGAACATGGAACCAATTTAGAAAGCATTTTAAGATGGAGAATCTTTTATCTGTGGCACCTCTGCAAGAGAACCACCTCTTTCAACCCTCGCAAACATATCTAGTTTTTAATATCTGGAAAAGATTTGGGATTAAATGGCTCAGAGATCTTTATATAGACAATATCTTTGCATCCTTTGAACAATTACATTCCAAATTTAACCTTCCAGCTACACATTTCTTTCACTATCTTCAAATTAAAAACTTTGTTAAACAGAACCTGCCCGATTTTCTTCATCTCATACCCTCCACCATGCTGGAAAAAATACTGCTCAGTTTCAAGGACGTAGACACCATTTCTGCAATATATAAAATTTTATTAGAGTCCCTTCCTTTCAAAGATCCAAGAGGATAATGGGAAAAAGATCTCTTAATTAATATATTAGAAAAGGAGTGGAAGGTAGCAATGCACAGAATTCACTCGCGCTCCATATGCACAAAGCATTCAATTATCCATCTATCCATTTTCCAACCCGCTGAATCCGAACACAGGGTCACGGGGGTCTGCTGGAGCCAATCCCAGCCAACACAGGGCACAAGGCTGGGAACCAATCCCGGGCAGGGCGCCAACCCACCGCAGGACACACACACAAACACCCACACACCAAGCACACACTAGGGCCAATTTAGAATCGCCAATCAACCTAACCTGCATGTCTTTGGACTGTGGGAGGAAACCGGACTGACCGGAGGAAACCCACGCAGACACGGGGAGAACATGCAAACTCCATGCAGGGAGGACCCGGGAAGCGAACCTGGGTCTCCTTACTGCGAGGCAGCAGCGCTACCACTGTGCCACCGTGCCGCCCAAGCATACAATTATTCAACTCAAAATTATATATCGAGCTCATCTGTCTCGCTTAAAACTGTCCAAAATATTTCCAGGGCAAGATCCAACCTGTGAATGCTGCAACCAAGCTCCTGCCTCACTGGGTCACATGTTTTGGGCCTGCACCAAATTAACATCATTTTGGACCAAAATTTTTAAGTGCCTTTCAGACAGCCTTGGTGTCACAATCCCTCCTAACCCATTAATAGCTGTGTTTGGTGTTCTTCCAGATGGATTTGAAGTGGAGAAGGACAAGTAAACTGTGATTGCATTCACTACACTTTTGGCACGCAGACTTTTGTTAAATTGGAAGAATCCTAACTCTCCTCTTACAAGTCAGTGGGAAACCGATGTTTTATATTATTTGAAATTAGAAAAAATCAAATTCTCAGTTAGAGGATCTGTACAGAACTTTTTCAAAACCTGGCAGGATCTAATCAATAATATTTTAGAATAAGAAGAAATAATTATCTCCGCATTTCTTTTTCTTCTCCATTTATCTTGATTGCCTTATTAAACTCAACAATTTAGGTATGTTTACAAGCTTTAAGTATTACTCCTTTGGCCATGCTCTCCTTCTCAGGGGTGGGGTTTGATTTGTTTTCAATCCTATTTTTTGTAAAAATTGATCTATTTGTACGGAATGATTACAATAAAATTAATTTTTTTTTTTTTTTTTTTTTTTATCTATAATAATAAAAGGCAAAGCCCTCACTGACTGACTGACTGACTCACTCACTCACTCACTCACTGACTGACTGACTCACTCATCACTAATTCTCCAACTTCCCGTGTAGGTGGAAGGCTGAAATTTGGCAGGCTCATTCCTTACAGCTTACTTACAAAAGTTAGGCAGGTTTCATTTCGAAATTCAAAGCGTAATGGTCATAACTGGAACATATTTTTTGTCCATACACTGTAATGGAGGAGGCGGAGTCACGTATCGCGTCATCACGCCTCCTACGTAATCACGTGAACTAAAAACAAGGAAGACATTTACAGCACGAGTCACACGCGGGAACGAAGGTAAATGACGTTAATTTTTGACTGTCTTTTAATACCGTGTAAGCATACATATTAACACATGTGCAATTAAACGTGTGCATTTACGGGGTGATTTCTCAGGCTTAAAAGCTCACCTTTTACCAAACGCGGGAAGAAAGGTAACTGACGTTGTTCACTGTCTTTTAATACTGTGTAACCATACATATTAACACATGTCCAATTAAACGTGTGCATTTACGGGGTGATTTCTCAGGCTTAAAAGCTCGCCTTTTACTAAAAAGGTAAATGCAAAACTATTTTCAATCAGTTTATTGAAACGCTCCCGTTAAGGATTGCAATAACATATTCGCAAGATAAAAGAACGAAGTAGGGGGAAATGGAGGAACAGCCGCAAACAGCGAAGAGCAAAAAATTAATTAAACAATTGAGAACGGAGCGAGTTAAGCATACAAGCATGTTCATAAGGGAAACAAAGCACAGTGTAAAACGTAAGTTTAAATTAAGTTTATAGAAACGCTCCCGCTGCGAATTGCAATAACATATTCGCGAGATAAAAGTTTAATGAGAAGACACGAGGTATAAACGAACCACACGCCGTGGCGCAACGTTAGGGGCAACAGTTTCAACCATTCTATGATCTGCTTCTCGCAACTGAAAGACGGCACATGGCGGATGTTAGCCGACTTGCTGACCGCAACGTTAGGGGCTTCAACTATGGCGCTGACGCCACATCTCAGTGCCAACACTTTGCAGACTGTACTTAAAAGACACACCCTCCTCACTGGACAGTTAAAAACACCAATCAAACTAACGATGACATCAAGTATTACCCAATCAAAAGTACGAAAGGAGGCATCTTCATAAAATGCGTGTGGGATGATTTGCATGAGACGCTGCTTTAAAAAAAAAATGATAAAAAAAATACGGGATAAATCCCGTCCAGTATTGATTCAAAACGGGACGCGCAATTTCATTCTCAAACGCGGCACGATTCCGTATTTTAAAGGACGGGTGGCAACCCTACACTGCCAGGTAACCACCCATACAATCAGATTGTGATTCAGACTAGGAATGCAATGAATGTAATTACCCCGATCTACATACAAGGCGAAAGTCTTGCAACATTCAAAGATGATGGTTTGGGATAAGTACACCATACAACATAAAACAGCTTATGAAGCCTTGAACCGAAAAAAGCAAGATCTCAGAGATCGTAAAAAAAAAAATAGGAGGTAATGTCGTTTTACTCGCTGTACATTTTACTCAAACATTACCAGTTATTCCACGAGGGAGACCAGCAGATGAACTCAACGCGTGTTTAAAATCCATGCTTCTCCCACACTCGGTTATATGTCGCGTGTTCTCGGGTAGGTGCACCAAAAAATGTATACATTTAAGCATGTAATGGGCAAACAAAATATGAGGTATACCCGAAGGCACTGCAGTAGTACTTAATGTAACTTTACTTCTTAAATGTTAATGTTTTACTGTTTAATAATTTATACGCTTCTTATATGTTGTTCAAATTCTTTTATCAAAATACCACTGACAGCGCAATGCACGATGACATGGAGTGAATACACCATACGCATCCGCCCACGGCTGCCCTGCTCTGCGCAGATAGGAGTTGATTCTACAATAAAATAAAATAAACATAAAAAGAGTAAAACAATCATCACCCATAAAGCGTGTGTGTGTGTATGTATGTGTATATATATATGTTGATATGTGGATGTGTATATATATATATATATATATATATATATATATATATATATATATATATATATATATATGTGTAGATATGTACATATATGTGTATATGTATATGTATATATATATATATATGTTTATATGTGTGTGTGTGTATTTTATATATATAAAACACAGCAACACTCATAACAATGACAACACAATTACATTGACAATCATGTTACCTTATTTTTAAAATTTTTCCTTTTTTTTTCATAACCTCTTTAACACACTACTTCTCCGCTGCGAAGCGCGGGTATTTTGCTAGTATAAATATAAGTGCTTCGAAAGGTTAGTCATATCGCACCTAAAGACTAATCTCCCTGCCTCCCTTGACCCTCTTCAGTTTGCATACCGCTTAAACAGGTCAACTGAGGATGCCATACGCTCTGCCCTTCACCTCTCCCTGACACATCTGGATAAAAAACACATATGTCAGGATGCTATTCATAGACTTTAGCTCTGCCCTCAACACAATCATCCCTCCAAAGCTGGTTGTAAAACTGAGCAGGTTGGTCCTGAACACCACCCTCTGCAACTGGATCCTTGACAGAGAGGCCCCAGTCAGTTCGGATGGGCTACAAAACTCCCAGCAACATCACACTGAGCACTGCAGCGCCGCAGGGCTGTGTGCTTAGTCCACTGCTGTTCACCCTGCTGACTCACGACTGCACAGCCACGCACAACACCAACCACATCATCAAGTTTGCGGATGATACAACGGTGCTGGGACTGATAAGCAGGGATGATGAAACAGCATACAGAGATGAGGTGGAACAGCTGTCTGCATGGTGTGAAGACAACAATCTATCTCTCAATGTCGACAAGACAAAAGAGATAATCGTGGACTTCAGAAAATCACGTCCTGCCCACATTCCACTCAGCATCAACGGTTTAGAAGTGGAGACTGTTAGGAGTACCAAGTTCCTCGGTGTGCACATTGCTGAGGAACTTACGTGGACACATAACACCTCATCACTAATCAAGAAAGCCCAGCAGAGACTACACTTCCTGAGGCGACTGATGCGAGCAAGTCTAACCCCTTCCATCCTCACCATGTTCTACAGAGGCACCATTGAGAGTGTTCTGACCAGCTGCATCACTGTCTGGTATGGCAACTGCAACATATTCGACCGCAAGCACCTACAAAGGATAGTGAAGACAGCAGAGAACATTATTGGGGTGCCTCTCCCTTCACTACAGGACATATTTTACAAACGCAGTGTCCGCAAGGCCTGAAGCATTGTGCAGGACCTCTTACATCCCTCACATGGACTTTTCACACTTCTGCCATCCAAGAGAAGATACTGCAGCATCAAAGCCAGATCTGCCAGGCTGCAGGAGAGTTTTTACCCCCAAGCTGTTAGACTCCTTAACACCAGGCTGCCCCCTGGGACCTTCCACACTGCCTCAACCACCTCTAAAAACAGAATTTTTATACATGCAAGCCACTTTCCTGCAAAGACGAGAGTGCATGTAAAGAAGAACTGAAAATCTCATACTGACCTTTAAGTATTTTGACACTCTTGTTATCCTTCTGCTGTGAAACATTCTGACCTGTAATTGTTTACACATGTCTTAAACAACTATTATCCTACACTGACAATAGATATATAATAAATAAATAATTTCTGTATAATCTATATCTTACACATCAATATTGCTGCTACTTCTTTGTCTTGTTTTTGCACAATGTCTTGTCTGTGTTTAAATTTTATATTTAAATTTTAATTCTATCTTTAATTTATTATTTGTACATCAGGTTGTTACACTGTGAACCCTGAGCTTCGCAATTTCTTCTATCTGTATGCTAGTATATGGTTGAGATGACAATAAAGTTCACTTTGACTTTGCTGTTCTTTCTTTCTCTTCTCCTCATCCTGGTAGGCATGGTACTTCTGTCTGGCTCCTGCAGCTGATAGGAGTAGCACTTCTGTGATCTCCACTTTGGTTATGCCCCCAATAGACCTGACATGGTCAAGAATGAGCCTCTGAGCCACCAGAGACCTCTCCTTCTGATTCACCACAAATCAGTTCATTGTTAATGGAAAACCCTCCCTCCACGCTGGCCTGTCCATGTGACAAGACCAGTAGAATCTTGACCACATTTCACACTATGGAAAATTATGGTTTTGTCCCAATTGTCTCATACAGCAGGGTGTCTATTTGATCTGTTTTGGGGTCAGATTCCCTAGATTTTGCCGGAACAGCTTCCAAATCACAGAACTCCCTAAACTCTCTAAAGACATCGTCACATATTGCCTCATGTGTTATGTGCAGCATTCCTTTTCAACTGACTGGCACATAGCTCCTTAGATTTTGCCATGCATCTTGGGCCAAGGCACTTCATGCTTCTCACTAATGTGCGATGCACTGAAGCCTTTTTCAGCAACTTCTCAAGGAGTGTAATCAAAAGCATCTTGAAGTCTATCTTCTTCTGTAGTATCTGCCTTTCTGAAATGTTTTTGGAAGACCTCACTTGTTTCAGTGTGGCCTCTGTTGCAAATCCAATGTCAATCTTAGAACTGTCCTTGTGCAAATTGCTGTCCTGAAAAGGGACATGAAGGAGCTTCAGTGTGGTTGAAGCTTCTTTCAGCTGCTTTTCTTTCATAAATTGTCACATAAGCCCTGTAAACAATTAAAATGAAGAGATTTTATTTTTCAGTTTTATCCTTATACAGGTGCTGGTCATAAAATTAGAATATCATGACAAAGTTGATTTATTTCAGTAATTCCATTCAAAAAGCGAAACTTGCATATTAGATTCATTCATTACACACAGACTGATGTATTTCAAATGTTTATTTCTTTTAATGTTGATGATTATAACTGACAACTAATGAAAGTCCCAAATTCAGTATCTCAGAAAATTAGAATTATCAATTAAGACCAATGCAAAAAAAGGATTTTTAGAAATGTTGGCCAGCTGAAAGGTATGAACATGAAAAGTATGAGCATGTACAGCACTCAATATTTAGTTTGGGCTCCTTTGGCCTGGATTACTGCAGCAATGCGGGGTGGCATGGAGTCAATCAGTCTGTGGCACTGCTCAGGTGTTATGAGAGCCCATGTTGCTCTGATAGTGGCCTTCAGCTCTTCTGAATTGTTGGGTCTGGCGTATTGCATCTTCCTTTTCACAATACGCCATAGATTTTCTATGGGGTTAAGGTCAGGCGAGTTTGCTGGCCAACCAAGAACAGGGATACCATGGACCTTAAACCAGGTGCAGGTGCCAGGTCCTGTTGGAAAATGAAATCTGCATCTCCATAAAGTTCGTCAGCAGTAGGAAGCATGAAGTGCTCTAAAACTTCCTGGTAGATGGCTGCGTTGACCTTGGACCTCAGAAAACACAATGGACCAACACCAGCAGATGACATGGCACCCCAAACCATCACTGACTGTGGAAACTTTACACTGGACCTCACGCAATGTGGATTCTGTGCCTCTCCTCTCTTCTTCCAGACTCTGGGACCTTGATTTCCAAAGGAAATGCAAAATTTACTTTCATCAGAGAACACAACTTTGGACCACTCGGCAGCAGTCCAGTCCTTTTTGTCTTTAGCCCAGGTGAGACGCTTCTGACGCTGTCCCTTGTTCAAGAGTGGCTTGACACAAGGAATGTGACAGCTGAAACCCATGTCTTACATACGTCTGTGCGTGGTGGTTCTTGAAGCACCGACTCCAGCTGCGGTCCACTCTTTGTGAATCTCCCCCACATTTTTGAATGGGTTTTGTTTCACAATCCTCTCCAGGGTGCGGTTATCCCTATTGCTTGTACACTTTTTTTTACCACATCTTGCCCTTCCCTTCACCTCTCTATTAATGTGCTTGGACACAGAGCTCTGTGAACAGCCAGCCTCTTTAGCAATGACCTTTTGTGTCTTGCCCTCCTTGTGCAAGGTGTCAATGGTCGTCTTCTGGACAACTGTCAAGTCAGCAGTCTTCCCCATGATTGTGTAGCCTACAGAACTAGACTGAGAGACCATTTAAAGGCTTTTACAGGTGTTTTGAGTTAATTAGCTGATTAGAGTGTGGCACCAGGTGTCTTCAATGTTGAACCTTTTCACAATATTCTAATTTTCCAAGATACTGAATTTGGGACTTTCATTAGTTGTCAGTTATAATCATCAACATTAAAAGAAATACACATTTGAAATACATCAGTCTGTGTGTAATGAATGAATCTAATATACAAGTTTCACTTTTTGAATCGAATTACTGAAATAAATCAACTTTGTCATTCTAATTTTATGACCATCACCTGTATATAAAATACGCTACTGTGGCTGTTCATTCGTCTGTCCAGGATTTTAAATCACCTGTAGCTCGCAAACCATTTGACCTATTGACCTGAAATGAGGTACACATATACAATACAATACAATACAATTTATTTTTGTATAGCCCAAAAATCACACAAGAAGTGCCGCAATGGGCTTTAACACTAGAATTACCACAGCCTACGAAAAAACTCGTAGATCCGGCCCACCTTAAATCGCTTTTTAAAACCGTTCTCACCTCTCCGCTAGCATCTTTTGTCATCTAAATGTACTGATAAAGACATGCTGCAAGCAGCCGGCTATTCCATCCCCCCACCGACTTAGAATGTGCACGAACTTCTCTCCGCTCATGCCTTGATTGATTATCTGGGAGTGAAGTGGAGTTTTAGAGTGGAAATAATAAATCGTTATTTGGAACACACGCATTTCATGTGTGTTGCATTTCTACAGTAATCGGTGCAAACACATTTTTAAAACAGAAACGTTTATTATATTCTAGTAGCAAATGACAAAATGTTAGCATAAACTATATAATGTATGAAGCCTGAAGTCCAAATATCAAAGAAACACTTTCACAAAAGGTACAAAAAAAAAGCCGCCGCCAAAAAAAGCCACCTTAGTGTGCGACATTGACACTCATTTACTACGACTGCCGCCGTGGTGCAATAGTATCAGTTGTTGACTAGGAATAAGAAGGTCACCAGTTCGACCCTGCATGATTTCATTTTGAGAAGTGTTCTTATTTTTTACTATTTTAGAATAAAAAGATACATTTGATTTCAGTCTGTAACAGCCGGTGTAATTTATGATATTTGTAAAGGTTAGCTTTATTTATTTTTTTTTAATTCACTTTTCATTGTCTCAATCGCGTTCAGGATCCTTCCCTACCACACACACACCCCCCATTTCTGACATTGCTGTTTTCACATAAAGACACGCTATAGCTCTGCAGTATACTTGTGACTGCATTGTCGTACCAATGCTTGCGAACTGAAGTGCACTTTTCGTGGCATTACACGTGTATTTTTTGAGCATGCTCATGTCGCTCAAACACAGGAACATATGTTGATGTAAAAGTATAACAAAACAAGCGCACTTTTATTCAAGACTATAACCGAAGAAAAAAGAAAGCAAGTTACAGTAGGCGGTTGATATGACAGCTTGCGTGGTGCATTGCTAAGAACTGCTGATTTCCATTCCGTGCTATATAACTGTTAACATTTGAATCTGATGATTGCATATAGCGCTGTCTTATTCAGTGTGCGCAAGAACATGCAGGTGGCCAGTTGCTGCGTGCTACAACGCACATTTTAAAAAAAGAAAGAGACAAATATATGTGACATTTTGAAGAAATCATTTTATGACGCGAATAGTACCAATCAGAAAACATAGTCGAAGTAATGCAATATTATTTGAAAACGAACAGCGTCCGATCGGGTGTGAAGTTATACTGGCGCTGTTTGAGTCAGATCAGAAGCTGAATAAGCTGAACAAGCTCCTGTTCTGACTCTAAGTAAAAAGCATGAATTAATCAACAGAAATAACTGCAATCGACATTTTAAACTTAACGATTTACAGTGCATACCAATTTATAAATTTTATGTCCGTTTGAGGAAAAAAAAAACACTTTCTCCAAAGCTGGGAATTGAACTCGGGTCTATGTAGCACAGCAGGGCTGCTATGCTCCAAGACAGCAAACCTTAGCGTTAAGCCACGGAAAGTGTTGTATCATCCTGGAACCCTTTGTGAAAGTGTTTATTTGATGTTTGGACTTCAGGCTTCACACATTCTATAGTTTATGCCTACATTTTGTAACATTTATTACTAAAATATGAAAAAGTTTCTGTTTTAACAATGTGTTTGCACAGATTACTGCAGAAAGAGAATACACATGAAATGCGTGTGTTCCAAATAACAATCCATTTCCACTGTAAATCTCCAGCAGATCAGTCACTCCCAGATAATCAAACAAGGCATGAGCTGGGAAAACTTAGTGAACGTTCTGCAATGGTGCGGGATGGAATAGCCGGCTACTTGCTGCTCGTCTTAATCTGCACATTTAGAAGACAAAAAAGAGGTGAGAACGGTTTTAAGGTGGACCGGATCTACGAGTTTTTTCGTAGACTCTGGTAATTCTAGTGTTAACAGGCCCTGCCTCTTGACAGCCCCCCAGCCTTGACTCTCTAAGAAGACAAGGAAAAACTCCCAAAAAACCTTGTAGGGAAAAATGGGAGAAACCTTGGGAAAGGCAGTTCAAAGAGAGACCCCTTTCCAGGTAGGTTGGGCATGCAGTGGGTGTCAAAAAGAAGGGGGTCAATACAATACAATACAATTCACAGAACAAATTCTCAATACAGTATAAAAATAAAAATTTTAGAAGTACAGAGCAGAATTTCACAGTAAATTATATCACATAAGAAAATGTGGATATATTTTGAGTCCTGGAGACTTCATCCATCAAGCTGCCTCCCTCATTTGGCCATTCCATGGCTGAAACAGCGCTGGGCCAGCCAATCCGATGAAAGGACCCCTCCTCTATATGATTCCTGCAATCCTCCATCAGGGATGACTTTACCTTAGGCAGGCAAAACAACTTGACAGGTGGGCCGTGGCACCAAGTGCCACATTTGAGTACCGAGAAGAGAAACAGAATAGGTGAGGGTTAGTATCCAATTATAACTATCATGTTACTTATGGATGGATGGATGTTACTTATGTTTTAGTGCTACTGACTAACAACAGAGATGCAGTATGTACAGTTAATCAGCAGCTCTAGTCAGGATATGCTAAACTGAAGTAGTGAGTCTTCAGCCGGGATTTAAAAGCTGAGACCGAAGGGGTATCTCTTATAGTAGCAGGCAGACCATTCCACAGTTTAGGGGCCCTGTAACTAAAAGCTCAACCTCCCATTGTTATTTTATTAATCCTTGGAATCATAAACAGACCGGCATCTTGAGATCTTAATGTGCGCTCTGGTTTGTAAGTCATGATAAGTTCCGACAAGTAAGCTGGACCTTGGCCATTTAATGCTTTATATGTTAAAAGGAGGATTTTGAAATCTGCCCTAAACTTAACCGAGAGCCAGTGGCTATATATACTGTATATACTACGCATATACTACGTGACGTCTACTATCTGCGCTCGGGGTGATGATTGACCTCCAAGGTTATTCCTCTTTTTATTTTTATTTTATTGTAGAATCAACTCTCGGCAACGGCCAGCAGGGCAGCTGTGCGGTGCATGCGTATGGGCTCCATTCTCATCCCTACCACCTTCGCTGTCACTTCCCCTACCTCTTCATATCTTATATCATTCTTGAAGCAAACTGAAGACTGAAGTGCCAGCTTAAGTGAAAAAAATTAAAGAAAACGTACTACGTAATTGCAACACAAACATTGATTTAATCAGTTTTAACGCGAAAAGATGCCAACGAAAGAATAGAAGAAGCGGGCCGCTAGGGTGGAAAAAAGAAGAGCTGCTCAGGAAGCAGCAAGCACATCAACCTCTGAGTAAATGAATACTAAATGTACAGAGAAAGAGTATAAAAACTATGAATGCTCAAGTCAAGTATATTCAATGCACGTTATCGTGCAGGCACCGTTACTGGTCACTCATAATTTGGATATTTACAAGTCATATTGACTTGTTTCATTTAAACAGACCAAATAAGTGATAACACATTCTTAGCTTGGATGATACAAGTGTGCCAGTGGTTCCTTCACGAGTACCACCTCACAAAATATTAGAGACTCTCCAAATACCACCATAATGACTGGTAATAAAGTACAGTAGTGCAGGCATATTTAACTATATATACAGTTTACACATTAGGCTATTTTATTCCTAATATGTACTGTACTATTTTATAAATCCTAATAATTATTTCATCGTTATAACAAAAAAATGTCTGACACTCCTGGAGCACCACTGCGCTTTATTAGCGTATTACATTTTGTTCTAGATTAACTGACATGAAATGGAAAGCAATTATTTAAAACACTGACAAGTACACCATCAATATGTTAGTATATAGTACTATTAGTATACAGATAAATATTTACCTTTCATCAGTTTGTGCATGTCTTGAGAGAGGAAGGGTAGCATGGGTTTGTCTGTCTGATATATGGTGAGGAAGGTGGTGATTTCTTTTCCAATGCTATTAAATATCCCCATTTTCGATGTAAATAGAGGATCAGCGCAGCATTTCTTCACCTCTTCATAGGACGTCCCTTTTGGATTGGGCAATTCACCTCTCTCCACCATCTCAACATAGTGTTTGACATGTGGCCAGAGCAGCATTCCCCTGTCTGATACGCGGACATTCTCTATCCACCAGTGACTGCAAAATTTAAGCATGGGCATCCTACATCCAGTCGCTGTCGTGAAATCTTCATGACGGGCATGGCAATCATGGAACAACCAATACAAGCTTAACAGTCCATGTTCAATTCCACATTCGGTGGATTTGCATCCATCTCTGAACGTATCATACAATATGTGCAACCCACACGAACCGATGTTAAATTAGAGACTTCCCAGCAGCATTCTGCACTTCCTTCTGGAGCATTTCGAACACTTTTCAATTCACATGCAGCTCATCCATTGAGATTTAGACGAGATTTGCGATTCCAATCTCTGAAAGCATGTCATTCATTTTCTCAGTAATATCTTGCACTGTAGAATATGGCCTATAAACTCTGACCCAATATATTTAGATTTCACTTTGGGCCAGTCCCATAGCCTGACATGCATGTCTAACTGTTTAGCCTGTAAATAGTGATTCAGACTTTCATCAAACAACATTACATACAGTCTTTGTTTCAATATTTCAGACAAAGTCTTTTTCTTAAAGTAAGGAGCCAGTCCAAAAGTACATATATACGAGCATTTGCGTTCACGGCTTGCAAATCTGGCGGCAATCTTGCTCTTGGGATACATAGCCTGAAATAACTGGCTTGTGTCTTCACACAACTTGTAATAGTAAGAATTTTGCACCTTTAGTAACCACAGTACCTGTGCAGTTAGGCCTTTGTTTCTGGACACAGCGTCCGATATCTGCCCTTGTTTAAAGGTGGATGAGAGGGAAGTACTGCAGTTGGCAGCCGATGTCAGGTTGGAGACTTGGGGGGGGGGAAAAGTAAGTCATGGGGTTCAGAAATGACTCGCACGCAGCAACAGCAGCCTGGTGCTTAGCCCCCTTTGCATGGCAAGATAGCGCTGCCTCTCCCGTGTTCAATATTAAGTGTTTTACTACACAGTCGACATTTCACACATACTGGGTCCTGGTCTTTCCCAAACCATCCCTTATACTTATGCAAGTGAAGCCACACATTGTTACCTGATATTTCATTAATGAATCTCCTGCACGCCCAAAAACAGAAAACTGCACTTCTGATGCTCACCATTCGCAACGTTCAGAGTTACTACAGAGTAAGTTGTTAACGTATAAAGACGTTTCTCACTCAATCTTAAAGGAACCAATTACTTCATTATACAGATGTCTCAATCAGATTTCCACGTCTTTTCCATAACTATTTGTTTATTTAGTTTTCCAAAACTTTTCAAGACCTGGAAATTTATATTTTTAAATTCCATGACTTTTCCAGGTTTTTCAAGACCGCACGAACCCTGTAAATGCTTTTCATATAAACGGAACTTTGCACAATACCTTCGCAAGCTCTGTAGGCCCTGCTGTTTTTGTTGAAGGACAAGTATGTGGCAGATTCACTGGCAGGAGGACGCCCAACTTCTTACTGTATCCAAACAGTACCATCTTTCACCTTTAGGCCTAGTGCACCTGTGTTGTTCTTATGTGTGACTGGACCTTTGTTGCGGTGATGGCTTCTGTTCTCCTTCTCTGATGTTGAACCCTCATCCTCATCTGAGTTAACCTCTGTTATACCATGTCTTTATTTGTGTCAGATCAGGGGGAGCATGAAAGTGACATAGAGTAAAACTGAATAAAAAAAAAAAAAAAAGCTAACCTTTACAAGCACCACAAATTTACAA
>NC_041399.2:133266253-133276253 GCF_900747795.2 Erpetoichthys calabaricus | reverse complement strand
ACATGCTTGTATGCTTCACTCGCTCCCTTCTCAATTGTTTAATGAATTTTTTGTTCTTCGCTGTTTGCGGCTCCTCCTTCATTTGTCCCTACTGCGTTCACAGTCTTTTCACGTGATTACGTGGGAGGCGTGATGACATGACACTCAACTCTTCCTCCCACGGCCATCGAGCTGCCGTCCATTACAGTATATTGTGAAAAAAGAGGTTCCAGTTATGACCATTACGCGTTGAATTTCGAAATGAAACCTGCCTAACTTTTGTAAGTAAGCTGTAAGGAATCAACATGCCAAATTTCAGCCTTCCACATACACGGGAAGTTGGACAATTAGTGATGAGTGAGTCAGTCAGTCAGTGAGTGAGTGAATCAGTCAGTGAGGGCTTTGCCTTTTATTATTATAGATAAAAGAGCACTTGTTTTGTTAAACATTTTCACAAAAGGTAAAAGTATATTTGATATTTGGACTTCAGTCTTCACACATTATACACTTCATGTCAACATTTTGTCATTAGTACTATAACATGAAAAATGTTTCTGTTTTAGCTGTGTGTTCAACATTTCTTGCCTCGTATTTCCTGTCATACTACATTTACCTGGGAGCAATTCAAAGGAGTGACATTTCATAGGACTGACATATCAAAGGAGTGAAACCTCAGATATAAATTTCAAAGGAGTGACAACTATCCAAATGGTAGGTAAGGCGACAATGATTTTTTTGCGGAGCGTACTTTCAGTTCCTGCTCTCTGTTGAAGCAAGATATCAAATTATTTAATAAAATTTTAATCATAATTTGTCACTCCATCGTTATGTCACTCCAATAAAATGTCACTCCTTTAATACGTTATTTATGTCACTCCTTTGTTATGTCACTCCTATGAAATGTCACTCTTTTGATACAGACCCCATTTACCCAGATCGTTGTAGACACAGAACACACATAAAATGCATGTGTTTAAAATAACGTTATATTATTTACCCTATACAATTCCAGGCACCTCACACGCAGACAAACAGACTTGAGCTGGGAGAACTTTTTGTCTTACTTGAACTGCGTCGGTGGGGGATGGGATAGCAGTTTGTGATGATTGACACATTTGCAAAACAAAGACACTGATGAGGAGGTGCGAGGGAATTTAAGGTGGCATTATGGCAAAAGCATTATGGCTTTTTTCATAGGCTTCAGGGATTCTAGTGTTAAGTAACAGAAGTTGGGAGATCTATGCAAATTGCTTCAACTTGCAAGACTCAATTTACTTTAATTGCTGCAGAACAACTGTAGGTTGTAACCTATTAGTTGTTTCCTGAAGAAGGCCCATTTGTAATATTTTAAAATTTGGCATTCTTAGTACAAAGGCCATAAATTATAATGTCATCGGTTAATCAGATGTACTAGAAGTACTATGTATCTAACAAAGTACTTTTTGTATACAATATTTGCTTTTTTTTTTTTTTTTAAGAAAAGGTTAATATCTTTGGCAGACAGTGTGGTGTAGTAGTTAAGGCTTTGGATGTAGAACTTCACACACTGAGGTTGTGGGTTCAGATCCTGCTTCTGACTCTGTTTGACCATAAGCAAGTCAATCCAATTGGAAAAACAAAAGAAATGTAACCAACTGTATCTCAAATGTTGTAAGTCACCTTGGATAAATGTCAAATAATAATATTATTAGGTCACTAGGGCTGCTTACTATAGAACATGCTATAAACAATTGTCCATGAGTAAAACATTCCTGCTTTAGATCAATTCTGCTTTTGTCTTCCTTTCCTGGTGACTTGGCTTTTTTTTTTTTGATAGTCACTGCCAAACAAAATCTTATAGGAAAATGTATCCTATAGAACTGAAATGGGTAATCTGTAGGAATAACGTTAAATTTGAGTATACAGTAATCCCTCCTCCATCGCGGGGGTTGCGTTCCAGAGCCACCCGCGAAATAAGAAAATCCGCGAAGTAGAAACCATATGTTTATATGGTTATTTTTATATTGTCATGCTTGGGTCACAGATTTGCGCAGAAACACAGGAGGTTGTAGAGAGATAGGAACGTTATTCCAACACTGCAAACAAACATTTGTCTCTTTTTCAAAAGTTTAAACTGTGCTCCATGACAAGACAGAGATGACAGTTCAGTCTCACAATTAAAAGAATGCAAACATATCTTCCTCTTCAAAGGAGCAAATAAATCAATAGGGCTGTTTGCTTTTAAGTATGCGAAGCACCGCGGCACAAAGCTGTTGAAGGCGGCAGCTCACACCCCCTCCGTCAGGAGCAGAGAGAGACAGATAAAAAAATCAATACGTGCCCTTTGAGCTTTTAAGTATGCGAAGCACCTCGGCACAAAGCTGTTGAAGGCGGCAGCTCACACCCCCTCCGTCAGGAGCAGAGAGAGACAGATAAAAAAATCAATACGTGCCCTTTGAGCTTTTAAGTATGCGAAGCACCGTGCAGCATACTTAAAAGCTGCACACAGAAGGTAGCAACGTGAAGATAATCTTTCAGCATTTTTAGACGAGCGTCCGTATCGTCTAGGTGTGCGAACAGCCCCCCTGCTCACACCCCCTACGTCAGGATCACAGATAGTCAGCGCAAGAGAGAGAGAAAGAAAAGTAAGTTGGGTAGCTTCTCAGCCATCTGCCAACAGCGTCCCTTGTATGAAATCAACTGGGCAAACCAACTGAGGAAGCATGTACCAGAAATTAAAAGACCCATTGTCCTCAGAAACCCGCGAAGCAGCGAAAAATCCGCGATATATATTTAAATATGCTTACATATAAAATCCGCGATGGAGTGAAGCCGCAAAGGGCGAAGCGCGATATAGCGAGGGATTACTGTATATTATAAACATTTTCAGATGTTTAGGATTTTCATTTGTTTATGCCATTCACTCAAGTAAAGTATTTCTTTATGTGTTTTTCATCAGTTGTATGGGATTCCCCTTTTAAAGTCACAGATGTGAAAGTATTGTATATGCAACGCAATGCTTGAAGTGGATATACATAAGTGCCGGTATCCTATGTGTTACACTGATATATTAACGTGAAAAGTAAGGAGTGGAGAGCATTTTACAAGTTCAAGCACCACTATCTAAGTCCGACATGTTCAGTACTATATGACTGGGGTCCAGAGGTTAATGGAGCCGAATGGATAACCAAGATTAGAACTGATACACATCTAAGAGTTGGTGACAGTCAACAGCCCAAAACAAAAAAAAAAAAAGAAAGAAGAGTTTTCTGACCTTTCATTAGCTCTGCCAAACTCGGTTTCTAATGTTATCTGTGCATCCTGTTGGTTAGTGTTGTTATTTATATGGCCTGTGTATTACTTCAGCTGCGCAGCTCACTTGCATAAAACAGAGCATTACCACACAAAGCATAGCATGCAAGTTAGCATAATATTAATATCAGCAAATAAAGTTGTGTGCCAATTATTATATATATATTTTAATCACCAAATTTCAATGAAATCTGTCATATTTTTGAGATTTTGAGATATTTAGCTTTTCAACTGTGGTGTGGGGGGTTAACACTACTTTTTCAATATCGAAATGTTCTTTCTTAGTGGATACCTACTGACCTAGATGTACCAACCTGCAAATTTTAGCTTTTTAAGTAAAAGGAAAAAAAGGGTTTTTGTTCTTGAGTGAGTGTCAGTCAGTCAACTTTGCGTTTTATATATAAAATGCACGCGCACACACACACACACACACACACACACACACACTTAGAATTATAAAGTATCAGGGAAGGAAATAAAATGTATAAATTACGGCAAAAGTCTCACTGCAATTAAGCCAAATTGCAGATACAGTCTTCTTTGCTTTGCCAGGACACAATGCGACTCACAATTGTATTTAAAAAAAAGAGTAGGGCTCAATTTTTTTTAGCTATTTTTCTGCTTCATACGGAGAACTAAAAATGTAGAGCTTGCCTTGAATATAGACTTAATTTAGCAGGATACAAGAGTCTGGATCTAAATTTGGCTTTCCATAAGCGCGGTTTAATGCTGTAAAATGCAGCACGTTTAGCAGCTGTTGAATGTGAAAAATCTGGGAAAATGCATTCATTGAAACATACAATGAGGCCTCTAGGTTTTGAGGTGTTCGATCCACGTATGCAGTAACATTTTCTACTTGCATTTTCCTGTATTTTTTACTCAATTTTTTCTAGCATACCTTTAAAGGTTGCCTCATAGCGATTACTTAAACGTTTCTTCAAGTCTTTAATATCCTGAAACAGCTTCATATTTGTCATGTTTATATCTTCCCTTATATCATTTGTGATCTTCTTTAAATTACATTTTATCTCATTTATTTCCTCCCCGAGTGTAGTAGTTATTGCAGTAGTTATTGTGGTGATTATTGCAGCGATCATTAACTTCGGCTCGTACTGTTCGTTTCAGTCCATAGGTGGAGTACCAAGCCCAGTTGGAGTCAGTGCCACCTGCTCACTGTGGGTACTTGACAGCGCGGAAAGTAAGGCCATTTTCAGTTTCAAAGAACCTTCTGGAATCAACGAGGTCTCCTGGCCCAACTCATTTGCACCTTCACTCCCACTTTCACTCTCAGCTGGAGGCAATGCTGCGGCATCAGGTCCTGGGAGATCCATTCTTTCACCTATTTGTTCCAGGTAAGTTTCTGCCAGGCCATGACTTGAACTTGAGGGCTGTTTAGACTTAGACGGAGCTTTAGCTGTCTTTTCCATTTCTTTCTGAGCCTTTTTTTTTTCCAGTCATGCATACATACTTGCATATGCTGTAATCGAAGTCCCTCAGGTTGAGTAAATAGCGGATACCTCAGGATGATATAACAAAAGGTAGAATAGCACAGCTGTTAACGGAGTTTCAACTCAGACATTCATCACCCAAAATGGACGAGGCCAAAATTAAATTTTTCAAGACAAAACATGCAATATTTTTACAAGTTGTTTTAAAAGAAAAAATGCAATGCCAAGGAAGTTAATTAGTATCATTAATTTCCCTACTTGTGCAATCAGTCATTCAGCCTATTTAAATGGTGAAAAGTAGTCACTGTGCTGCTTGGTATCATTCTGTGTCCCTCACTGAACATAAACTAAAGAAAGAAAAGGAGAAAAAGTTGTCTTAGGAGATTACAAAGAAAATTAGAGACAAGCATGTTAAAATCAAAGGCCATATGACCATCTCCAAGCAGCTTGATGTTCCTGTGAAAACAGTTACATATATTAAGAAGTTTAAGGTCCATGAGAATGTAGCCTGTGCTGAGAAAACATAAAAAAGCCACACCAGAATTTAACAAAAATGCATATTGACAAGCTATAATGCTTCTGGAAAAATGTCTTTTGGACAGATGTGACAAAACTCAAACTTTTTGGCAAATCACATCAACAATATGTCTACAGTAGAAAAAAATTTAATTTTCAAAGAAGAGAACACCACACCTACTATGGGGGAGGCGTGGTCATACTTTGTGGCTACTTTGCTGTGTCTGGCATGGCATGCCTTGAGTCTGTACAGCCAACACTGAAATTACAAGACTATCCAGATATTCTGAAGGGAAAAATACTGCCCATTGTTAAAACGTTCTGTCTCAGTTGCAGGTCATGGATCCTCCAACAGGATAATGACCCAAAACACACAGCTAAAAGCACCCAAGATTGGCTAAGAACAAAACACTCAACTATTCTGAAATGACCTTCTGTGAGCTCCGATTTATCCAAACACCTACCTATGAAAGGAACTGAATCATGCAGTATAGAGAAGGTACCCTTCAAACCTTACACAGCTGGAGCAGTTTGCTCAGGAGAAGTGAGCCAAACTGACAGGTATATAATTCTCATTGAGAGCTACAGGAATGGCTTGTTTGCAGTGACTGCTTCTAAAGGTTGTGCAACAAAATACCAGGCTTAAGATTCTCATCATTTTTGTCCATGCCATTGTCATTTGTGTTATTATTTTAAATGTTCTGTTGAATCAAAACTTTAAAACAAGTCTGTTTTTGGTTACATTGAGAATAAAAATGATGGGTGGCAATTAGTTTTGTCCATTTCAAGTTATTTCAGAGACCAACTGATGTTCATCAATGGTGTTTACCCAATGTGACTGAGTTTGAGAGGATATGCGGAGAAGACAAGCATATAATCTCCAAATCTCATTGTACAATGCTTGTCACGTCATATGCAACAAGACTACAGTGTATTTTTGCAATTAAAGGAGCTTCAACCTAAGTACCGGGTAAAAGGTCTGAAGGTAATATTTCAGTTTTGTTTTTAATCAATTTGCAAAAAGTTTCTGAAATCATGTTCACACTTTGTCTTTCTGGAGTTTTGACTGTTAATCGAAGTAGGGAAAAAATATTTTAAATGATTTTAGCATAAGGCTGCAACATGGCAAAATGTGAAAAAATGAAGGTGTGAATATTTTCTGAATACACTTTTTTTTTTTAAATTGCTATTCCCTCCCACTTAGAAAAAAGGGTTGACAGGCGATCCTTTACATACAGCTGTTAATTGTTCTCTCTCTTTCTGACAAGCTTTAGCAAACATAACACTACACAAATCACTTACTGATTTTCTTTATGAAATATTAGTTGGCCTAAAGTCACTAAGTGGGAATTTGTGCATCACTTTGCTCTGTGATAGACTGGCAAACTGTCCAGAAATGTTTCTGACTTTGTACTAAATGCTATCGTTGTAGGAAAAAAATACAGAACCTCATAAAATCAGTGTCATTATGAACTGTGCGAATGTCAAGGGACATCTATATAGATTCTTGTCCTTGAATAAGACAAAATTGATAGCAACTGTAAATTTGGGTGATTCTCTGCATGCGATAGTGTGGTACATGCTCTGGTTCTGATGCAATTTAGAATTTACCAATGTTTTGCTTCTCAATTATCTTCATCTTACTGTTAAAAACATGCTTAAACAGAGCAAGAATCAAAAGATGTGGCAGTGCATCCCTAGATAATGGAATACATTTGTGAAATAATATATTCAGAATTGTACAATAAGATGATTAAACAGAGAAAAACAACTAAGTGGTGGGAATATTCTACCATAATATCAAGGAAAAAAATCAACAGGACAGACATGAAAAGAACCTTCATAATAAACCCATGTATTTATCAAACTGGGCTTTTACAGGCAGCATCTGAAAGTTTTCGTTGCAACTGCAAGAGATGTTAAAACACATACAAAACTAAGATGCTGTGAGAGAAGGTGAGGAGGGTTTACAATGGGAATAGCTATGAAGTTAGAAACAGTAAGGAGCAATTAAAATGCTGTGCTAAATGATGACAAAACTATCAGAGTAGTAAACAGTAAATCTATACAGTATAAGATGCAGCTTGCTTGCTAATAAAAAAAAGAAGTAAGTAAGTGCATACCTTTAGGCAGTAAGCAGTCCAATGGTGTAAATACCTCACTCATGTCAGCTATGAGATTTTTCTCATTAAGTTTAAAGCTATAAAATAAAAAATGAAAACAATTACATTTTACTGAAATCAATCTCAATCTATACAAAAAGCACACATTCTTAATTAATGCCATCGTCCAATAATATTCCACAAAATCACAGTCCACGGTGTTTATAGTGTTTGTATCAGACCTATTCAAATAGCTTTTTAGTGCCTTCTAGAACTTATCCTATATAATGCAGACTAAAGTGCTCAAAACATTGGGTATCACCATTCTAATTTTATCAGTTTCCATGTTTATTTATAACTAGGCCTGGCAAAGTTAACATGTTAAACTAGCCACATTAATTGCAAAAATTAACATGATTAAAAAAAATAAATAATTGTCGTATCCAGGCAAGTAATCAGGTAATCGCCTGATACTAGTGTTCATTGTCTTAATTTATACATACAGTAGTCTTTTAATATTGCTTTGGATTTCCTGAGTTTTGTTATATACAGTAATCCCTCGCTATATCGCGCTTCGCCTTTCGCGGCTTCACTCCATCGCGGATTTTATATGTAAGCATATTTAAATATATATCGCGGAATTTTTGCTGCTTCGCGGGTTTCTGTGGACAATGGGTCTTTTAATTTCTGGTACATGCTTCCTCAGTTGGTTTGCCCACTTGATTTCATACAAGGGATGCTATTGGCAGATGGCTGAGAAGCTACCCAGCTTACTTTTCTCCTTCTCTTGTGCTGACTTTCTCTGATCCTGACGTAGGGGGATTGAGCAGGGGGGCTGTTCGCACACCTAGACGATACGGACACTCGTCTAAAAATGCTGAAAGATTATCTTCACGTTGCTATCTTTTGTGCAGCTGCTTCCTGAAACTGACATGCTGCACGGTGCTTCGCATACTTAAAAGCTTGAAGGGCACGTATTGATTTTTGCTTGCTTGTTTTTCCCTGGCTCTCTCTCTCTCTTTCTGTGCTTTTGACGGAGGGGGTGTGAGCTGCCGCCTTCAACAGCTTTGTGCCGCGGTGCTTCGCATACTTAAAAGCCAACAGCCCTATTGATTTTCCTCTGCCTTTATGACAGTCTCTGCTCCTGACTCCTTTGAAGAGGAAGATATGTTTGCATTCTTTTAATTGTGAGACGGAACTGTCACCTCTGTCTTGTCATGGAGCACAGTTTAAACTTTTGAAAAAGAGACAAATGTTTGTTTGCAGTGTTTGAATAACGTTCCTGTCTCTCTACAACCTCCTGTGTTTCTGCGCAAATCTGTGACCCAAGCATGACAATATAAAAATAACCATATAAACATATGGTTTCTACTTCGCGGATTTTCTTATTTCGCGGGTGGCTCTGGAACGCAACCCCCGCGATGGAGGAGGGATTACTGTATTTGCTTGATTTCTAAAGTTGCTTTTGTGTTTGCATTTTGCCTCAGACTGCCTTTAAAAATACTTTACAGTTCTTTAATTTAATAAATACTTTCATGTATAAAGATTCTTCATTCAAATTGCTATCACAAGTCAGTTTTATGATTTCTCTCTCTCTTGCGAGACATTTTTGAAAATTTTTTTTTTTTTTTTTTAATTAAAAAAAAAAAAGCAAGTTCCCTGCCGTTAGGCCTGTGTAGGTCACAGTCTGCAGGAAGCAGTCTGGAGGCTTGTGCCTTCAAGTGAGCCTCTTCTGAGATAGCTAGTGAAGGTACCAGGCTGCTTTATGAAGGTCATTTACTTAAAAAAAGTTAAGAGGAAGTATGTACCGAGAAAAAAGTAAATCTCTGCAGCAGAATGAATAAGGTTTCAGAAAAGTCATGTGTGAATGGCTAGTGGGAAACGATCAAGAAATAGCTGGTTGACAACAACAGAAGAAATCTGTGGTTTGATAAAGGACCTGTTTAGACACAATGAACCAATGTGGGGGAAGGCAGAAGAACAGATGGCAACTGAGGAAAAGTGGAGATGCTATATAGGAGTGGCAGAAAACAAAGGCAGATGGTGACAGCATGCTCCAAAAAGGCAGCAAGGTGAAATACTAGAAAAGCAGTTGTGTGGGCACAAGAAAATGACAACAGCTTGCAAATTAGCAGCAAAACAAGAAATACATCAAAAAATGTAAAGTAGATGGCAAAATAAACACAGGAACATCATGATTGGCACTAATGGGATTAAGGATACCTGGAAGAAGTGCATATATAAGTTACATTATATATATATATATTATATATATATATATATAAATAAATAAATATAAATATATATACACACACACACACACACACACACATTATATATACACAGGTGCTGGTCATAAAATTACAATATCATGACAAAGTTGATTTATTTCAGTAATTCCATTCAAAAAGTGAAACTTGTATATTAGATTCATTCATTACACACAGACTGATGTATTTCAAATGTTTATTTCTTTTAATGTTGATGATTATAACTGACAACTAATGAAAGTCCCAAATTCAGTATCTCGGAAAATTAGAATATCAATTAAGACCAATGCAAAAAAAAGGATTTTTAGAAATGTTGGCCAACTGAAAGGTATGAACATAAAAAGTATGAGCATGTACAGCACTGAATATTTAGTTGGGTCTCCTTTGGCCTGGA